>NC_056729.1:1400571263-1400696263 GCF_019279795.1 Protopterus annectens
GGGAAGGAAGGGGACCCCTATCTAGTGAGCAAGTCACAAATACAGTAGAAGGGGGTTCTCAGCACTACACATGAGTACAAGTGAGCCCATGGGGCAGCCTAAGCCATCAGAGCAGGCTTCACAAACAAAGGGAAGCCAGCAGTTCTAGTACTTGCTCACAGTTGTGGGTGAAATGTTCTCAATGTAAGCAAAGATGCCAACTACAGTGACAGGTTTTACTGAGACAAGGTGGGAACAAAAATCACTGGAAAAAGCAAGCAAGGGTAGAAAAACAATGGTAGTGGGTTGTCTGCAGACAGCCACTGCATCTGTACCCCATCCTGGTGTTTGGGAAAGAGCCCCTTGCAATTGGGATACAGCACAAGACACAATACTTGTTAGGCCTGCAGAGGGTAAAAGAGAGCAATACTTGTCTGGGCAATTCAGTCCAGTTAGGGCCTTTGGAGAGACATTTTTTTTCAGGTATCATTACTGGACTTGGAAGCATGACAAATAAGCAAGCTATTAGCAGCGGTAAATAATATCCCAGTGGAAGTTTTAGAAGGAAATTATTTATAATGGAGTACCCTGAATCCATGTGATTACATGCAGTCAGGCATAGAGGCAAGCTTGTGTGAGGAGCAGCAAAGGGGAGATCAAGTCATTGCCCACAACTCCAACCATGGATAGTAATAAGGCTATTTCACATGAGGGGTTAGTTAGTATCAGAGAATCTGAATCTGTGCCACAGATGTGGAAGGTTACTGGGCTTCTTCTGGAAAGGGTTACCTCAAGCGAAGAGTTAAAAGGTAGAAGTAAGCCTGAATTTGAAGCAGTACTGTCAGAAGATACCAGATGTCCTTTGGGAGAGTTGGGGAAGAGTCACAAAGAAAGTGATGAGCCAAGCTGAGCTCTCAGACCCCACTTTACAGAACTTGAGGAAGCTTTCCAAGAAAGCTCCTTATCCTCAAAGACAGGGAGAGTCTATTTGCTGGGACAAACAGTTATTGTTCAAAGACTGGACTTCTGAAGGATAGCAAGAAAGAAAAGTGATACCATAAGGGTCTAGTGACACACACTTCTGATAGACCATAGCATTCCCTTCTGAGGCCATATAGGCACAAAGTGTAAAAAAGAAGGTTTATTGCATAATTTCTACTGGCCAGACATTGCAAAAGATTTAAAAAGGTACTGTAAGATATGTGAGCTATGACAAAGGGTTGTCAAGGCAGGAGATAAAGCTAAAACTGTTTTGATGCCTTTGCCTTTTACAGAAGATCCATTTCAGAGAGTAACTGTGGATGTTCTGGGGTCTCTTAATAAACCAGGCTTTACAAGCAAAAGGTATATCCTGTTGGTGGTGGACTTTGCTGCTATATTCCATGGGACAGTGACTCTGTCCTCTGTTGAGGCAGAGAAGGTGGCAAGTATTATGTTAAAAATTTTCAGCAGGGTAGGTTGCCAAAAAATACTAATAAATAGACATGAGGGTCTAATTTCATGTCTGACCTGTTTATGGAAGTGTTGTGGGGTAAACTATTGACAGACTGATGGTCAGGAGTTGTACTCTTCACTGATGACCATGTTCAGCACATTTACAGACCAGTTCAAATGGGAGTGAGACAGGTACTTGCCCCATCTCCTCTTTGCATACAGGAAGGTGCCCCAATAATCATCAGAATTGTCACCCTTTGAGTTATCGCACTGTCAGAGGGTGAAGGGGGCTCAGGATTTAATTTGCAATGAGTGGGAAGGTGACTGCCATTCCCACAAGAACTCTGCTGTGGAATATGTCATAAACTTCAGGACCAAGTGTATGGGGTTCATGGAGACAGCACATGATCACAGAGTACAAGCACAACAGCAGCAAAAGGTCGACTACGACATGTCAGCCAGGACCATAGAGTATTCTGTTGGGTAGAAAATGATGGTGCTTATTCATATTCAGCAGAATAAGATGGTCCTTTCACTATCATGAGAAGAATAAGCAATGTTAACTACATAGCAGTGTTCTTGGACAGGAAGCAGAAGCACAAACTCTACCACAGTAACATGATGAAGCCCTGCAATGTTAGTGAAAAACTGGTACTCAGTATCTGCAGTGACTTACAGGAGGAACTGATGCAAAATCCTGTGCTAGGCCTTCTCAGTTAGACTCACTCTAACACCTTGGTAGATAAGGTAGTCCTTTCACAGCAGATATTTCCTACCCATGTTTAGGAGGTCTGGACATTTTCACAGGAGTTTGCAGACATATTTACTAGTAATAAAATAATGAATAGTGCAGTTCCACAGCACGTTAAGTCTACAAAACCAAATTTTATCACAAAAATAACAAATAGTGTAAGCACTTTTTTCAGAATTCTAAGACTTCATCAAGACTCTAGTTTCATCTCACAATATACCAGCAAGTACTTATTCCATACCATGATGTGACAAAACCTTATCTAATCAAAAACACATCTATTTACAACTAATGAATATGCAATTAAGTTCACCTATTTGATTTGTAAATAAATACAATGACACTTTATCAAATTAAATAAAGAACGTATGTACAAATGTTTTTATGAAATACAACATAAAAAGGAATACAACTATTATTTCCCTCTTTATTTTTGTTTTTTAAGAACACATTGAAAATTGATGTGGTCATTTAAACCCATTTGGTTCACTGTATCCAGTTTAATTTGTCAGATGTGAAGGAGTAGGAATGGCAGATTAAATTGGATGCAATGAACCAGGTGGGTTTAAATCTGATATTTTTTTACATTATTTATGCAAGGTATGGAATAAGTACTTATTGGTATGTTGTGATATGAAACTACAGTGTGATTAATTTTGATGAAAGTGCTTACTCTAGTTTTTTTTTTTTTTAATTTTGTAATAAAAGTTGGTTTTGTGGAATTTACTTGTGTGGAACAGCACTATTCATTATTTTATTGATTTCCATTTTTGTTCTGAGTCTATTTTCTTGCATTAATATTTATTAAGCCAGAGTGCACCACCAGGTAGAGTACCATATGGACACGGGCCATCAGGACCCAATCAATCAGGCCCCTGTTTCTGAGCAGACTAAGCAAATACTAAAAGAGAAATTGCAGGAGATGTTGGATTTGAGGGTAGTCCAGCAGTCTATCATTCCCTCGTCCTCAGCAGTGACGCTAGTGTCAAAAAATATGGCAGCTTCAGATTCTGTGTAGATTACAGGAAATACTCATACAAAAATCATTTCCTTACCCCATACTCAGGGCAGGTGAAGCCTTAAACCAGTTTGGTGGGGCTAAGTATCTAACTAATTTTAGCCTGACCAAGGGTTACTCACAGGTACCCCTGACATCTGTAGTGAGGGAAAGCTTAGCTTTTGTGGCCCATTTTTGGTTGTATAAGCTCCTCATGATGCCTGTTGGATGAAGAATGCCTCAGCAACATTTCTGAGGTTGGTAGATTGCATCCTGGCAGGAGCTAGGGAATATGTTGTTGCTTATCTAGATATTGTAATCTACAGCCAGTCCTAGGATGAACATGTACAATATACTCGAGAGGTGTTGGGCAAACTAAAATTGTTATTATTGACTATTAAAGTCAACAAGTGTCCAAGACGAATGGCAGAAGTTTCTTATGTGGTTCACAAACTGGGTCATATTAAAATGTGTCCAGACCCTGCCAAGGTAGAAGCAAGTCAAGCATGTCCTACCCCTTCTACAAAGAACTTAGGCAAGGGCATTTCTAGGGACAGCAGGGTACTATAGGAAGTCTGTTCCCAACTATACTACAATAACCACTTCTCTTACATACCTTACCAGAAAGACCAGACCAGATAAGGTTTTCTGCACTCCAACCTGTGAGCAGGCATTCAGAATGCTTAAAGAAACCTCAAGTGGACCTCTCTGTGTTAACCATTCCTGACAGCAATCAAGAATTTATTGTTCAGGTAGATAATTCATACTGTGGGTTGGGGACTGTATTTAGTCTGTTTTTCTAAGAGGGAAAAGAACATCCATACTGTATCTGAGCCATTGACTTTAGGCCAGGGAGGAATCCTGTGCAGCTGTCAAAAAGGAATATTTAGGCATATCTGGATTCTACAAAAGCTTCAGCCTTACCTGCGCAGCATTAAATGCATTATTGTTGCAGACTCTTCTACTAAATATACAGGGAAAACAGAAAGATTTTTAGATGGAGTCTAGTATTGCTCTCCTATAACATGACGGTACAGTACAGAACACAGTGACACTGTGAATGCCAGTACAGGTGGTCTGTCAAAAAGGAATGGGGTAGTGTACTAAATGAGTGCATTCTCATCTCAAGCATAATTACTTGAGGGTATCTCAAAAATCTGCCTGAGGTATATAGAGGGAGAGGAGATGTGATTTCTGAGAATAAATATGACACTGTTTTCTAAGTCAGAATGTAATAGATACGTGAGATGCATTTAAGCCTTACAAAATCTGCAGTAGGTAAACTTAAACATGTGATTAAAGTTACAATATGCATTTTCATCAGTGGCAAGAAAAGATGTGCAAGTTTGTGATGTTTTGCACAAGTTTGTGATATTTTGCAGTGAAATGAAAAAAAAATATATAACATTTGTAATTGAAATAGGAACTTCCTCTTGCCTGGTACTACAGCAGTTATACGTCGTCAGAAGTGAAAATGTAATTATTCTGCCCTGTGTTTACAAGGTCTGTGGCCTTTCCCAGACTGTGATGCTAACAAGTGAATAAAAGAGCAATCTTTAAGCTGATAGCTACCAAGGACAATGAACAAACTTATTGGTATGTGAGAAATTAATTATCAAGGTGCTGCTTACAGTGATGGATCCGAAGTCTTCTTAAGACACTAAGGTCATGCTGGCTAGATTCTGCTGAAGTCAGAGTGTAGTTATAATTGCATTCATAGTCTGTTGCCCACAGGAACTTGCAGAATATACACAGATGCAGCACCAAACTCTGTCACTTTAAAAGCAGTAATTAATAAATAATTTTTTATAACAAACCACATGTACTACTGTTACAGATTCAGGTACTGTGCTACTTTATAGGTTCATAGGTTCACAGGTAGATACTAGGCTATCTGCCCGAGGGCATTTATAAGCCTAGCCAGAGTATGTCAGCTTTCACTGCCCCATTGATTAATTAACTGAGCCTCTGTCAAGAAGAGCCAATGAAGTAATCCCAGGGGTGTCTTTTTTGTTACCCATCTACTCGTCAAGGTTTCTCTTGAAGAGTGTTAGTGAGGGGCTCTACCTAATGTAGTTAGGAATTTTGTTCCAAAGCATGGGGAGTCTCTGTGACAGGAATCTATCTCTCCAGCATGTTCTATTTATTGTTGTGGTGAGGTTTAGCTCACTAGAGCGAGTGACTCGCAGTGATTTGGATTTCTTTAGGTGGAGCATGTCCATCAATTCTGAGTTGGACATGGCTTTGTAAGTCAGGCAGAGATCATGTCAAAGGAAAAATCAAAGATCAATGCAGCCAAGGTTCAGTTAAGGTTCCTTTATTCTTGTACAAGGAGACAAAAATGCAGTTCAGAAGTTTGTCTGACATTATACAGGAAATACTTCATTATTATACTGTTTTGTAAGCCATTGCCCTCTAAGCTGACGTAATAAAATACAACTCTTAGCATTGTTCTAAGACAGGTGTTTACTAAGTTTTTCTGCTGATATAGCAAGTATAAACTTCCCATGTGAAAATTTCCAAAGATATCAACGTGGCCTCGCTAACTGCTGGTCTGTAACCATTCACTCATATTTCAGTGTTGCAATTAGTGATTCTTTCCTGCTTTGAGCATAAAGCATATTCTGATTTCAGCCTATAATCTTATCTACAGCTGCAGTATGAACAAGGTTATTTGCTTAAGTCTAGTAACATTTCAGAATACTGTATTGTTCCTTTTCCTAACGTTAGCAAAATCATCTGTTTCTCAGTGTATGAACAAGGTCATTCACTGAGCTGACAAGAAGCAAAGTCAGAAAGTACATGCAATTATTTTCAAGCCTGTAGCAGAATAAATGTGTTAACCCTTTTAGGCTTCTAATGCAGCAAGCATAATGCTAATACATATATGAATACATGTTTTACTATATATGTGAATACATATTTCTCTCACATTTCCCCCTATTAACACTTTTATTCTCTTCAAAAGCATAAACAGTTAATTTCTTCCCCCAACCTCTTCCACGTGGGATTTGCGGTTAGGTAAGTCATATAGTTTAAACTTCTGAAAGCATTTAATTTTCCAGCAATTTATCAACTTCAGTGTTTTGATACAAGGTTTCAGATACTGACATGTCAATCAATTCTTTAATCATTTTTTTCATGCAGGGTATGCCACAACGCGCACACACTCCCAACAGGAGTATTCCCACACAGACAGCTATTAATATGTTCATTATGAAGGTACCCCACCCCCCAAACAGATTCTGGAAAAAGTCCGTCAGTGGGTTGGGGCCTGGTTTGGTCATAGTTGCCACTTGCTGTATCACCTCAAGGTGGTCGTTAATCTCGTGCTGGTACAACATTTTTTTTTTATTAAAGCGCACCACCTCTCGCCACTAGGGTGAAGTCGAGAGCCATATGATTTTGGAGTATTACAGTTCTCATAGCATTCAGTTCATCAGTTATCAATTCAAGAGCAGAAAAAGTTGCATTACTCATTACTTCGAGAAGTTTGGACAGTTTTTGCAGCTCCCAAATCGATTTTGCCGCTCCATATGCTGGTAATATGCCTGCCCACGATATGACAGCATCACTCAAGTCCATGTGCATCAGCTTGGTACCCATGGTATGATGGTCCTTCCAGCCTGCCTCGATTCATCCCACTGGATTCTCAGGCTTTCTGACAGGTTTCTTGGCTACATCTCGGGTGTTTCGAATATTTCCCTGAGGAAAAACTGCAGTGTGTCGCATGGCTGGAACCATGTACCCCAGAAAACAACTGCCGGACCAATTCTCAGGTAACCATTTATATGCTTTCTTATTACACACAAAATAACAATCCTCTACCTTAGTAGTTACTTTACTGAGATATGGCTGCCCTGCATGAAACATTTTCCTATCTATTATAGACAGTTGCTTAAAAAGAATAGGATTATGATGTATATCCCTAACAGTCTTTTGCATGGACTCAAGAAATGAGTCATAATTTGAATTACAAACTGTACCCATTTTGTTTGCTTTGGTATAACATTTATAATATACAGTCTCATAAACCAAGTTTTCACAGGTCTCATTGACCCCTAGGGGGACCGTAGTCATTAATAACCCCCCGTATGCTGTTGGTATGGCTGTACGAATCCAGCAATTTGAAACATTAAAAGTCTCAGCATACACACGTGTAATTGCCTGATAAAGTTCGGGTGCCAGTCTATGGGTGACTCATCACGTTTATTCAGTTCAGCTGATGTGGCCGAAAAAAGGATAGGCCACAGCAAAAAGATTATTGTCATCAGTACAATCAACAGGATAACCATGCAATACTTCTGGGGTTGTTCTGCATTCCTGTTTGCTCTAGATTTTGTCATGTTTAGTCTTTTTGTGGAACAGCAAGATTTTTATCTAGCTCAAAGTTTTTGCAAAGTTTACAGTGTATCAAATGGATCCAAGAGGATTTTTCATCAATCTTGACTGCCGTGGGTGTCGAGAAGAGGACCTGGTATGGTGCCTCCCACTTTGGCGAACTCCAATGTTTACGTTTTGTAGTCTTTACCCAGATTCAGTTTTCTGGGACTACTGTCGCTTCCAGCGGTTGATTCAACTCTTTACCTGAAACAGAAAACTGCAAAAAGATGTTTTAGTATAATTTTTAAATCCGTATGTAGTGAATACCTGGTTGACTAACTGTACCATCCCCCCTGTTGAGACATGACATTGCCCATGGCTCAACAAAGCTGCATATTTAAATAAATTAGATGGCAATATTGGTTTTCCCTGTTTGGAGATGTACAGTCCTTCCTTGAGGAGGGCTCCTCACCTTTCCCACTTTTGTTTCTCAGCTCGTGTAGTAAGTGTCTGCATTGTTTTTAACATTTCTAAGTCTAAAATCTCAGAAGGTTGTAATTCTTCGTTCAAAAGAAATGCTTCTGTGGCTGCTTGCTTTGCAGCTGTGTCAGCTCTAGCATTACCTTTTGAAATCCTATCTTGTTGCTTGGTATGAGCTATGCATTTATAAATAGCTACTTTTTGAGGTAACTGAATTGATTTTAGCAAATCTAAAATAAACTGTGCATGATTAATCAGTTTAAAGTAGATAATACTACTGAGGCCGAAGCCTGCACTGCCAGTGCGGCAGCAAGTACTGCTTGTACACAGTGGGGCAAAGACTGCGCCACTAGGTCCAGTTGCGATGAATAGTAAGCAATGGGGCGTTGCTTGTCCCCATGCTGTTATGTCAACACTGACGTCATATAACCTTGCTTACAATCTACAGTTTGGAAAAAATGTTTATGATAGTTTGGTAATCCTAAGACTAATGAGGATGCTATGAATTGTTTCAATTTACAGAAAACTAATTCTGCTTCTGGTGTCCATTATATCAAATCTTGTGCTGCCATAGGCTTCTGAAAGATCAGGTTGTTCAACAGTGCAGATTCCAACGTATAATTTGGGATCCAGCTCCGACAAAACTTAGTCGTACCAAGAAAGGACATAATTTCCTTCTTGGTTGTGGGTTTTGTTGCTTGTAAGATTGCTATTTTCCTGTCTTCATCTAATGTCCTACCCTTTTTGGATATTACATACCCAAGGTATTTAACTTGTTTTCTCCAAAGCTGCAATTTGTTTTTGCTTACTTTGTGTCCTTCAACGGCTAAGAATTTCAATAATGTTATAGTGTCTTCCTTACAATCTTGCTGGGTAGGGGCTGTCAGCAGGATATCATCAACATAAAGTAAAATCTGACCACCTTTCGGTGGGGTAAACCCCGTCAAGTGACTTGCCATCTCTTGTGAGAATATCGTTGGACTTTCACAATATCCCTGTGGTAGTCGTGTATATGCATACCGCTTCCCCTGAAATGTAAATGCAAACCAATACTGGCTGTCAGGGTGTATTGGTATTGCAAAGAACGCATTGCTAATATCTACCACAGGAAAATATTTGTGTTGAGGCTTCAAATCATTTAATAGGGTATGTGGGTCTGGCACTGTAGGTGCCCTTGATATTACTGCGTCATTTACAGCTTGCAAATCCTGGACCATACGCCATTCTCTGTTTGCTTTCTTAACTGGAAATAAGGGTGTGTTACATGGTGAATCGGGAAATTCCACCAGTAATCCTTCCTTAAGTAAAGCTGCTATGCCAAATAGTTGCATAAGATCTCTGCCCAAAAGGTTCACTGGGCATTTTGCAGAAACAACAATTTTGCTTTTCTGGGTTAATCCTGAAACAGTATTTGTTATTGCAATATTATGGGAGAGAGGCTCCCGATACAGCTGTCCATTAGCTGCTTTCACCAAAATGTAATCATGTGACTCTGACTTCTCTGGTAGTTTGGAGGGGTGTACCAGGGTTCATGATGCCCCTGAATTGCACAGAAACTTGACTTCCCTCCCCTCTACCAGGAGTGTAACTTCTGGTTTCGTGTCTGCCAAATAGAGCTCCAAGCTCAACAAGGCTAAGTCTAATATTTCATTTTCTTTACTATCGGTAGCTTCCTGCACTTCCTCTATTTCTCCTATGACATTCTCTGCTCTCTCTATCACATTCTCATTTGTCCTTTCTCCGTTATTCCCATCTAGTGATTCTTGACTACCATATAGTCAGTCCTCACCTTCTTCATTCTTATCCTTCATTGCTGCCTTCTAATTTTTCTTCCAATCCTTTGCCATATGTCCCTTTTTACTGCATTTAAAACATTCACCCCTTTTCTTTCTCCCTTCAAAGTCCTCTGACTACTGATCAGATTGTTTATTTCCCTGGGCATTCTTCTTGCCCTTCTTTCCGGACTGTACTAAATAAACTTCTCCGTTATCTACAGCGAATACTTGGGCTTTCTTTTTCTTTTTGTTATTAAAATGCCTTTTGGCATGCCTAGCATATTCAAGCAGTGACTGTAATCTGCTTCTACAATGGTCTACCATATGCTTCGTAATAAAACTACTTATGGGTGCACTACTGCCTTTTAAAAATGCATTCTTTAACTGCTGCTCATATGGGGAATCTTATGTCTGGTCTTCAGGAACCTGCATTTCACAATGGCTTTTAAAACATTCTATTAATCTGGCATAATACTTATCAACAGTTTCACCTTCTTGTTGGATGCATTGATTAATGCAAGTCCAGTCTGCCCTAGGTTTCCATTTTTCAGAAATTCGGTCTGTTAGACCGTTCACTCTGTTGTCTAACTCTGCGCTGTTATGTGGGAGGGGCTTAAGTGCAGCGTCACAGGGATTCCAGTTGCCACTGATCATGTGCCAATCTGGATCTACTATTTGTCTGACAACTTTTCTTGAGGATTTTTTTAGTTTACCATCAAATACCATCATTTCGTGTAGTATTTGACATTATAGGCACGTCGTGACTGCATGTATTCTGCGTCTTCGGTTAACAGTGGATTTTGAGGTTGTTTTGTATATTTATTACCCATTTTGACCTAACCTTATGAATGTTACGTAACCCTTCCTGTTTTTTAACGTGGTACCACAAAGATTTTATAGCCCCTTCAGACTACCTGCCTACTTATTCTGCTTCCCTGATCTATGACAAGATAGCAATTTTTCTGTCCCTGGATTTACATAAAAAATCCTGACTGAACAACTACAATCAAGTCCCTAATCTAAAACAGAAAAAAGTCCCTGATCTATGACAAGATAGCAATTTTTCTGTACCTGGATTTACATAAAAAATCCTGACTGAACAAATACAATCAAGTCCCTGCTCTAAAACAGAAAAAAGTCCCTGATCTATGACAAGATAGCAATTTTTCTGTCCCTGGATTTACATAACAAAATCCTGGCTGAACAAATACAATCAAGTCCCAGATCTAAAACAGAAAAAAGTAGAATCCCCTTACCTGAGCCTCAGCAATTGATCACCCTGGTCCGATTGAAACCTGCTCGTCAGCCACAGATCAGAAAGTGGCCGGCCTCTTTTCAGTCAGAGGTCTTTTCAAATAAGAAGAACCATTTCGGTAACTTCTTCCGTACGGATTTCAGCCACCAGGCCTGTCTGATCCAGGTCAACCAAGAGGCTTCCGGTCAAAGAAGGACCAACTTGTCAAAGGAAAAATCAAAGATCAATGCAGCCAAGGTTCAGTTAAGGTTCCTTTATTCTTGTACAAGGAGACAAAAATGCAGTTCAGAAGTTTGTCTGACATTATACAGGAAATACTTCATTATTATACTGTTTTGTAAGTCATTGCCCTTTAAGCTGACGTAATAAAATACAACTCTTAGCATTGTTCTAAGACAGGTGTTTACTAAGTTTTTCTGCTGATATAGCAAGTATAAACTTCCCATGTGAAAATTTCCTAAGATATCAACGTGGCCTCGCTAACTGCCAATCTGTAACCATTCACTCATATTTCAGTGTTGCAATTAGTGATTCTTTCCTGCTTTGAGCATAAAGCATATTCTGATTTCAGCCTATAATCTTATCTACAGCTGCAGTATGAACAAGGTTATTTGCTTAAGTCTAGTAACATTTCAGAATACTGTATTGTTCCTTTTCCTAACGTTAGCAAAATCATCTGTTTCTCAGTGTATGAACAAGGTCATTCACTGAGCTGACAAGAAGCAAAGTCAGAAAGTACATGCAATTATTTTCAAGCCTGTAGCAGAATAAATGTGTTAACCCTTTTAGGCTTCTAATGCAGCAAGCATAATGCTAATACATATATGAATACATGTTTTACTATATATATGAATACATATTTCTCTCACAGATCACCTCTGAGTAAGTGATATGCCACTGAGTACAGCCGGAGTTTTTCCAGTCGGGCTGCATAGGCCATATGTTTAAGACCAGTAATCCTCTTGGTGAGGTACTTTTGTAGTCTTCCCAGCTGTTGGAAGTGTCTTGTGAGGTATATCCCAAATGGGGCATTGTACTCTGTGATGGGTCTGATGAGTGACGAGTAGAGGGACACTATAACCTCTTTATTTCTAGATGTGAACCCTTTAGTAATTAGATGGGCTACATAGAAAGATTTCCTAACTACTTTGGCAATATGATTGTCAAAGGAGAGTTTACTATCTACCTGGGTCCCTAGATCTATTATTACCTCTTCTGTATTAAGGGGGCTGTCACCTATGTGGTAATTCATGGGTGTTTTGTTTTTCCCAAATAGGATGACTATGCATTTAGCTTGAAACCATGACGTTGACACCAGGTGTCCATCTCAGTAAGGCCCTTTTGGAGAATGTCCGTGTCAGAAGGAGAGTCAGTTATGGCTCCCAGTTTGCAGTCATTAGCGAACTTGGTTAGCCATAGTCCTCCTGTGTTTGCCTGTACATTTGAAAAGTATATGCCGAACAGTAGGGGTCCCAGGACCAAGCCTTGTGGGACACCATTTGTGACTGGTTTAGAGTTGGACCTGGAGCCCGCTATTCTTACCGTGTGAGTTCTGTCAGTAAGCCAGTTGGCAACCCATCTCGTGATGTAGGAGTTTATGTTCAGGCTGGTGAGTTTTTCTATAATTCCTGAGTGGGGAATGGTGTCAAAAGCCTTGGCAAGGTCAAGGTAGGCTGTGTGAACCACATTCCCCTCATCTATGGCCTTGGCAACTGTCTTGAAGGTTTAGTAGGCATGATCTGCCCTTAACAAAGCCGAACTGGGTCGGGTCAAGTGTTTGGAGGTTCCCAATGTCTTTGTTAATGAGTTCCATGATGATGCGCTCCATAGCCTTGCAGACCAGGCTAGTCAGGCTTATGGGGCGATAGTTACCAGGGTCAGTTGTGGCCCCTCCTTTGTGGAGCAGCATAACCGTTGCTGTGCGCCATTCTATGGGCATGTAGCCTGTGGAGAGGCTGAGGTTGAACAGTGTGTTTAGGTGGGGGGTTAGTTCGTTCTGTAGTTCATGCAAGACGCAGCCTGGGACACCATCTGGCCCCATTGATGCCGTGCTTTTGGCTTTTAAAAGGGCTGTTTTCACCTGTGCATCTGTGATTTCTGGGACACTACACTTTTCCGGTATTGTTGTGGGCCCTTTTGGGGGTGAGAGGGGGTGAAGTTTGCACTGAATCTATCTGCCAGGAGGTTGGCAATATCAGTAGGTTCAGTATATTTTGTGCTATTTTGCACTAGCTCAGAGCATATCTTCGAGTTGCCACCTAGATTCTTGACATAGCTAAAAAAGGATTTGTGGTTATCTTTCAAATCCTTGGCTATTTTTCTTTTGAAGTTAGCCTTGGATGATTTTATGAGGGAGTTTCTTACTGATATTGATCAGGGATGTATTTCCTTCTTGGGATTTGCTTTTTTTCTGAACTAGTTTCCTCCTTCTGTTGTATAGCCTGTTTATGGCAGGGGTCTACCAGACTGGTTTCCTTCTCTTAGGGGAGTGAGTCTTGGTTTTGCTAGGGATGGCATGATCCATGCATCCTTGTAGGTGCTCATAGAGTGCATTTGTAAAGGTTCCTGCATCTTGGACAATGTTATCCTTTAGCGTGGGCGCTGTGAAACTTGCCACCTCTGTCTGAAGTTTGCTATAGAAAAGTTTTTCACTGTGGTTTCCTTGATTGGGGGTGGTGTTTTGTGGACATCCAGAGTGATTAACCAGTGATGGGTTGACCTCCGGTGTGGAACACTTGTCGCCCATGTTGGTGATGACCAGGTCCAATATGTTTTCACCTCTGGTAGGGGAGTTTACCAGCTGATCCAGGGCATTTGAGTTGATAAATTTCAGGAAGCGCTGGACCTAGGAGTTTGTACTTGAGTAGTTTTCCCAGTTAATGGCAGGGTAATTGAAATCACCTAATATCAGGGTGTTTGGTAGGACCATCATGTTTTCCAGTGTCTCCAGAAAGGCGGAGTGATGGTCCTGGGTCATGGAGGGTGATCTGTAGCAGGCCACAATTTGCATTGCAGATTTGCCTGATGTTAGTTGTACATGGATGATTTCAGAGGTATCATGCTGCACCACTAACCTGGAGGTGTAGGTATCCTTGATAAATATGGATACACCCCCTCCTTTTGTGTTTCAGTCCATGTTCTGTGGCTGAAATGTTTGGTATGAGTTGTAGCCCGGTAGTGCTGGGGTGCTCTGTGAAGCCTTGAACCAGGTTTCAGTTACTGCACAGATGTCAACATTCTCCATACTGAGGAGTGCTTCAAGCATGTGCATTTTGATATTTAAACTCCTGGCGTTGAGTAGTATAACCCTCATTTTTATTTGTGCTGTTTACGTAGGTGGGTTTGACTTTTGAGCCTTGCCTAAAAAAGGCACTATGGGGGCAGCAAGAGCCTTGGCCAGTATTCAAAAGCCTAGGGGTGACAGGTGCAAGCCGTCTTTTGCGAAGCAACGAGGCTTGTCAAGCATGTCATCCCAGGCTGACAAACACTGGATCCCCTTTGAATGACACCAGAAGCTTAGCCAATTGTTGAAATTGATCATTTTTTCTTTATACTGTGGTGTCATTCTTGGTGAGGGCAGGATGCTACTTAGGGTCAGGGTCATACTCGCCCTGACTACATGATCAGAGAGCTCTTCCATGTCTCTTTTCTTGTAGTCCAGGGAGGTACGTCTCAAGTCATGCACACCAACATGAACAATGACAGTCATATTTGTACTTGTTCTGGAGTGACCTGAGTGCTTGTATTATGTGGAGGATTCTGGCACCCAACAGGCAGCTAACAGTAACCTTCTCCTTGTCCGGCCTAGTGAGTGGGACATCAGTGTGCCTGACTACAGAGTCGCCTATTGCTAGTGTGTTTGGTATGTTATTTCGCCTTAAGGGCTGTGATTGTGCAGCACACTGATTTTGTGTTTTATGTATTGTCTCGTTTGTGATGGGAGGTGCAGGTTTTCTGGGTGTCTGCTTTGAAGGTCTCTGATGCTTTTGCTGCACTTCTCAAACAGCATGGATGATGTGACAGATACAATATTACATCGGAACAAGTGTATGTTCCTACAAAAATATCTCTAACAATGCTATCTGCTATAGTCTCTTTATAGTGGTTTTACATCCTGTTTTTCTCCTTGGTATTCTATTTTGGTCTTTGTATGAAAACATCTGTTTGCTGGTGTTTGCAGAAAAATATGTTTTCATCATGTAGAGAAATAATACTGGTATTGTCTTTAAGGAAACAACTTGTGCAAATGTTGACTTAGGTTCATAGGTGCATAGGTTCATAGGTAGGTATTATGCTATTGGCCCTAGGCCCTTTATAAGCCTAATCAAAAAGGTACCCTGGCTTTCGCCACCCAAGAAAATTATTTTCTTGTGCTCCTGCCAAGCAGAGCCACAGAGGTGATCCCTGGGGTGAATTTCCTATTTCCCATCCAATCATCAAGATTTTTCTTGAAGAGTGCTAATGAGGAACTTTGTTTGATATAGATAAGTAGTTTGTTGCAGAGTATGGGAAGTCTCTGGGACAGGAATCTATCCCTCCAGCATGTTCTGTATATTGTAGTGACAAGGTTTAGGTCCCTAGAGCATGTAGCTTGGAGGGATTGGGATTTCTTTAAGTGGAGCATGTCCAACAGCTCTGGGTTTGACATAGCTTTGTATGTTAGGCAGAAATCGCCTCTGAGTAGGTGATATGTGACAGAGTAAAGCTGGAGTTTTTTGAGATGGTCTGTGAATGGCATCTGTTTGAGGCCAGTAATCCTCTTTGTGAGGTATTTCTGTGGCCTTTCCAGTTGTTGTAGATGTCTTGTGAGGTACATACCAAAAGGGGAATTGTACTCTATAATGGGTCTGATGAGGGATAAGTAGAGGGGAATAATGACTTCTTTTTTCCTGGATGAGAACCCTTTTGTGATGTGGTGTGCCATGTAGAAGGATTTTCTGACTACTGTGGTGATGTGATTATCAAAGGAGAGACTACTGTCCACCTGTTTCCCAAGGTCTCTTATCACACTTTCGGTGTTAAGTAGACTACCACCTATGTGGTAGCTCATGGGTACAGATTTTTTACCAAAGGGGATGACAATGCACTTTTTGGCATTGAGCTTGAGACCATGGCTTTGACACCAGGCATCTGTCTCCGTGAGGCCCTTTTGTAGGATGTCCACATCGTTAGGAGTTTCAATTATGGCTCCTAGTTTGCAGACATCTGCGAACTTCATTAGCCAAAGACCTTCTGTGTTAGCCTGTACTTCAGAAACATAGATACCAAACAGGAGAGGACCCAGGACTAAACCCTGTGGTACTCCACTTGTTACTGATCTGAAGTCGGATTTGGAGTCTGCTACTTTCACAGTGTGGGTTCTGTCAGTGAGCCATTTGGTAACCCATCTTGAGACATAGGGATTTATACCTAGTTTAGTGAGTTTATCTATAATTCCAGAGTGGGGGATGGTGTCAAAAGCCTTGGCGAGATCTAGATAGGTTGTGTGAACCACCTTACCCTCGTCTGCGGCTTTGGTGACTGTTTCAAAGAAGTCTATCAGGTTTAGGAGACATGATCTGCCTTTTACAAACCCGAACTGGGTGGGATCCAGAGTTTGGAGATTACCAATGTCTTTGTGTATAAGATTCATGATGATACATCCCATGGCCTTGCAGACCAGGCTTGTTAGGCTAATGGAGCAGTAGTTCCCGGGGTCCATGGTGGCTCCCCCTTTGTGGAGTGGGATAACCGTCACTGTGCACCATTCAGTGGGCACAAAGCCTGAGGTGAGGCTATGACTGAACATGGTGCTTAGGTGGGGTGCCGGTTTATTCTGCAGTTCATGTAGAATGCAGCCTGGGATGTTGTCAGGTCTCAGTGATGCTGTGTTCCTGGCTTTGGAGAGTGTGGTTTTTACCTGTGCAGCCGTGATTACAGGAACTTTGCATTCTTCTGGTATAAAGATAGGCCCTTTAGGGGTTGAGAGGGGAGTAAAGTTATCACTGAACCTATGCCAGGATGTTGGCAATATCAGTTGGTTCTGTATATTTAGTGCCATTGTGCTGTAACTCAGAGCAGATCTGAGTGTTGCCATTGAGATTCTTGACATAGCTATAGAATGCTTTGTGGTTGTTTTTAGAATCAGTGGCGATTTTGTTTTCATAACTAGCTTTGGAGGATTTTATGAGGGATCTCAGCTTCTTACTGAGGCTGATCAGGGAGTTCTTCCAGTCATGTGATTTTACTCTTTTTTGCAACAGTTTCTTTCTTCCGTTGTAGAGTTTGTTTATGACAGGGGATCATCAGATTGGCTTCCTTGTTTTTGAGGATAGCATTTTGGTTCTGTTAGGGATATCATGATCCATGCACTCGTGTAAGTGCTTATAAAGTGCATTTGTGTAGGATTCACAAGTCGTATTGTCCGTCTGCATGGGTGTCGTGAAGTTTGCTTCTATCTTAAGAAGCCTAAAGTTGGCTTTGGAGAAATTTTTTATGCTGGTTTCCCTAATGGGGGTGGGGGCGGGATGTGGATGTCTAGGGTGATTAGCTTGTGGTCGGAAATGACCAAAGAGGAATTGACCTCTGGTGTGGAACACCGGTCGCCCATGTTGGTAATGACCAGGTCTTGGATATTGCTGGCCCTGGTGGGGGTGTGGATAAGTTGATCCAAAACATTGGAATTTATGAATTCCAGATAAAGTTGAGCAAAAGAGTTGGTACATGAATAGTTTTCCCAGTTAATGGTGGGGTAGTTGACATCACCCATTATTAGGGTGTTGGGTTGTACCCTAATATTTTTCAGTGTATCAAGAAATGAGGAGTGGGAATCCTGTGGCATGGTGGGGGATCTGTAGCAAGTTAAAATTTGGATTGCGGTCTTACCCAGAGTTAGTTGCACTTGGATCATCTCGGATGCATTATGCTGAGCGACTAGTCTGGAGGTGTGGATAT
Organism: Protopterus annectens; assembly: GCF_019279795.1. Classification (NCBI taxonomy): domain Eukaryota; kingdom Metazoa; phylum Chordata; order Ceratodontiformes; family Protopteridae; genus Protopterus; species Protopterus annectens. Next base: position 1,400,589,191 of record NC_056729.1, read on the forward strand.
CCTTAATGAATATGCACACGCCTCCGCCTTTAGTGTTTCGGTCCAGGTTAGGTGGCCGAAAGGTGTGGTATGAATTATAGCCTGGTGATGCAGGAGTGCTCTCTGGAGCCTTGAACCAGGTCTCTGTCACTGCACAGATGTTGATGTTCTCCATTATAAGGAGTGCCTTGAGTGAATGCATTTTGAGGTTTAGACTTCTAGCATTGAGTACTTTTGCTTGAGTGAATGCATTTTGAGGTTTAGACTTCTAGCATTGAGTTCTTTTGTGGTGGTGCTGCTGCGGTAGCGTTGTCGCCTCATAGTAAGATGCTGTCCAGTTCGATTCTCAGCTAGAGCATCTTCTGCGTGGAGACATGCGTGAATGGGCATGCCTTCGTTGAAGGTTGTGCATCAGGGCTGGTAACTCGGCACGTAAAAATCAACTACCAGTCATTAGCAGACCAGAGTTCTGCTGTGGCGACCTCTAACCAGGAAAAAGCCGAAAGACACAACAACTTCTAGCATTGAGTAGAATTACCCTCATATTTTGCTTGCTTGTACCTGTTAACGTGGTGAATTTGTCATTTGAACCTTGCCTAAAAAAGACACTATAGGGGTGGCAAGAGCCTTAGCCAGTATCCGGAATCCCAAGGGCGACAGCTGCAGGCCATCTCTGGCAAAGCATCGTGGTCTGTCGATCATGTCATCCCAGGCAGATACTGGATTTATTTAGAATGACACCAGAAGCTTAGCCAATAGTTGAAGTCAATCATTCTGTCCTTGTACTGTGGTATCATCCTGGGTGATGGCAGGATGCTACTCAGGGCTAGGGTCATACCTGTCTGGGCTACAAGATCGGAGAGCTCCTCCATGTCTCTTTTCATGTAGTCCAGGGAGGTACATCTTAGGTCATTCACACCAACATGGATAATGACAGAGTCATATTTGTACTTGTTATGGAGTGACTGAGTGCGTGCATTATGTGGTGAATCCTGGCACCTGACAGGCAGCTGACAGTAACTTTCTCCTTGTTTAGCCTGGTGAGTGGAACATCAGTGTGCCTGACTATAGAGTCATCTATGACAAGAGTGTTGGGTACGTTGTTATGCCTTATGGTCTGTGGTTGAGTAGCACACTGAGTTTGTGGGCTATGTGTCATTTGGGTTGTGTTGGGAGGGTGGAGGTTGCTTGTGTTTCTGCTTTGGAAGTCTTTGTTGCTTGAGCAGATTTTTACTGAGAGCCTCCACGAATGTAGGTGTTTGTTTTGTGTTTCTGTGTGAGCGTTTTGGTGGTGTAGGTTTTGAGGGACTATGTGATGAGTGTGATGTGGTGTGCAAGTGTTTACCTTCTCCTCTTGACTGTCTAGTCCAGTCTTGGGTGAAGAGAGCTTTGCTTCCAGTTTGGCTATATAAGTGAATCCCTCACAGGTTGTAGTGTTGGGTGGTAGGAGGAGACGGTTGTCTGTGTACATGAGGCAATTGCTGCATTGCCCCAAGATGCCCAGATTCATCAGGTAGACAGGAGAAAACGCCGGTCTTGATGAAAGCATATCCATTCAAACTTCCTTGCTTACAGTGTCATATGATAGAAACACGTACAGATTGTTTTCCTGTTGTCCATTCTTTAAGGAAGCAGGTTAGCTTTTTTACTGACAACGTGAAATGCATACATCCTGTTTTTACATTTTTGCTAAGTCTGTAAGAGGTCAGTTTTCTTGCTGACAGTGTGAAATTCATACATTCTTGCTGATTCTGTAGGAAAACATGTCCATTAAGCAAATTCCTTATTTTTCAAGCCACAGTCATTTAGTATGGATGCTAATCACATATTGCTAATCTCTAGTTCTACATTTAAGCAAGCTTTATTTTAGATCTTATTTATGTTGCATATTTGTAGCAGAATTACTTTCAACCTTAATACCTTGTTGAGCATACTCTAACAATTCCCTCTTTTGTTTTATTTTTAACCAGGGATACAAATTCAGCATTATTTGGTAATACTTTCTCATTATGACAATTAACAACAGTAACTTGACTACCTCTTGTTAAGCAGACTTTAATACATGTAAATAATATGCAACCAAGTACTACAATAACAATAAAAGAAATTAAAAATATAATGATTTTTCCTGTCCCAGCCTGTAAATAAACTACTAAACCATTCACTTCAATCATCATTCCAGTTTTTTCTAGTATGTTGAAACACTTGCGCAATCACTTCTAAAAGTGCTTTTACAGATTCTGTTTTGTCTGGAATAAATGTGCAACATTGCTCTCCTATTAAAGAGCATGTATCCCTTGGGATGCTAGTATGTAATCGAATGCCATTTGATTTTGTAAAACCATAGTTTGTATAGCTGTCATTTGAACAGTAATGTCAAGGACTGCATTAAAAGTGGCATTTAGGTTCATAGGTTGGTACTAGGCTATCAGCCCTAGGGCCTATACAAGCCTAGCCATAACAATTCCCTGGCTATTTCTTCCCACACTATTTACTTCCCTGGACCCCTGTCTAGCAGGGTGACTGACGTGATCCCCGGAGTGAATTTCCTTTCTCCCATCCAATCGTCAAGGTTCCTTTTGAAGAGGACCAAAGAGGCACTCTGCTTGACATGTATGGGCAATCTATTCCAGAGTCTGGGGAGTCTCTGGGTCAGGAACCTATCCCTCCAGCATGTTTTGTTTATTGTGATGACAAGGTTTAGATCCCTGGAGCGTGTGGCTCTGAGGGATTGGGATTTCTTTAAGTGTAGCATGTCCAACAGCTCTGGGTTTGACATGGCCTTGTATGTTAAGCAAAGATTGCCTCTGAGTAGACGATATACGACAGAGTATAGCTGGAGTTTTTTAAGGCGGTCAGCATAGGGCATCTGCTTTAGGCCTGTGATTCTTTTAGTGAGGTATTTCTGTGGCCTTTCCAGTTGTTGCAGATGTCTTGAGAGGGACATACCAAATGGGGCATTGTATTCTATAATGGGTCTAATGAGGGATGAGTACAGTGGGACAATGACCTCCTTTTTTCTGGATGAAAAGCCCTTAGTGATGAGGTGTGCCACATAGAAGGATTTCCTGACTGTTGTGGCGATGTGGTTATCGAAGGTGAGACCACTGTCCACCTGTGTCCCTAAGTCTCTTATCAAACTTTTGGTGTTTAGTGTACTGCCACCTATATGGTAATTCACGGATACATGTTTTTCCCAAAGGGATAACTATACATTTCTTGGCATTGAGCTTGAGCCCATGGCTCTGGCACCAAGCATCTGTTTCTGTAAGGCCCTTTTGTAGAGTATCCACATAATTTGGGGATTCAATAATGGCTCCCAGTTTGCAGTCATCTGCAAACTTTGTTATCCAGAGTCCCTTAGTGTTGGCCTGTACTTCAGAGAAGTAGATGCCAAACAAGAGTGGTCCCAGGACTGAACCCTGAGGTACTCCACTTGTCACTTGTCTGGAGCTGGATTTGGAGTCGGCTACTTTTACAGTGTGGGTTCTATCAGTAAGCCAGTTAGCAACCCATTGGGTGATGTAGGGATTAATGCCCAGCTTAGTAAGTTTATCTATGATTCCAGAGTGGGGGATGGTGTCAAAGGCCTTGGCGAGGTCTAGATAGGCTGTGTGGACCCTTGTCCATGGCTCTGGAGACTGATTCAAAGAAGTCAGTCAAGTTCAGGAGACAAGATCAGCCCTTCACGAACCCAAACTGGGTGGGGTCCAGTGTTTGAAGGTTGCCAATGTCTTTGTTTATAAGTTCCATGGTAATACGCTCCATGGCCTTGCAGATAAGGCTCGTCAGACTGATGGGACGGTAGTTTCCGGGATCCAAGGTGGATCCCCCCTTGTGGAGTGGGATAACTGTAGCTGTGTGCCACTCAGTGGGCACGAAACCTGAGGTGAGGCTATGATTAAACATGACACTTAGGTGAGGTACCAGTTCATATTGTAGTTCATGTAGTACACAGCCCGGGATGTCATCTGGTCTCATGGATGCTGTATTCTTAGCTTTGGAGAGTGCGTTTTTTACCTGTGTGGCCATTATTACCAGAATTTGGCAATCTTCTGGTATTGAGATGGGCCATTTAGGGGGTGAGAGGGGGGTGAAGTTGACACTGAATCGATCTGCCAGGATATTGGCAATATCCTTGGGATCAGTATATTTAATGCCATTCTGTTTTAGCTCAGAGCAGATCTGAGCATTGCCATTTATTTTCTTGACATAGTTACAGAATGCCTTGTTGTTGTCTTAGAATCTTTGGCAATTTTATTTTCGTAACTAGCTTTAGAGGATTTTATGAGGTCTCTCAGTTTCTTACTGAGGCTGGTAAGGAAGTTTTTTGCATCCTGGGATTTTCCTCTTTTCTGCAACAGTTTCTTCCTTTTGTTGTAAAGTTTGTTTATGGCAGGGGACCACCAGATTGGCTTCTTTTTTTTGGATGAGAGCATCTTGGTTCTATTTGGGATGGCACGATTTATGCATAAGTGGATGTGCTCGTACAGTGCCTTAGTGTAGGATTCAGCAGTTGAACTTTCAGCTCCCATCTGCATGGGTGTCATGAAGTTTGTCACTTCTGACTTGAGTAACATGAAGTTGGCTTTGGAGAAGTTTTTTATGGAGATTTCTTTACTTGGGGGTGGGGGTGGGATGTGGATGTTAAGGGTGATTAGCTTATGGTCAGACGTGACTAACGAGGGGGTGACCATAGGTGTGGAGCATCGATTTCCCATGTTGGTAATGACCAGGTCTAGGATATTGGAGCCCCTGGTGGGACTATGGATTAGTTGATCCAGGGCGTTGGAATTTATGAATTCCAAGAACCGTTGGGCAAAGGTGTTGGTACATGAGTAGCTTTCCCAATTAATGTCAGGGTAGTTAAAATCACCCAGTATTAGGGTGTTTGGTTCTATCTTAATATTTTGCAGTATATTTAGAAAGGTGTAGTGAGAATCTTTGGGTATGGTGGAGGATCTGTAGCAAGCTACAATTTGGATTGCAGCCTTACCTAGTGTTAGTTGCACCTGGAGAATTTCAGACGCATTGTGTTGGGCAACTAGCCTGGTGGTGTGAATATCCTTGGTGAATATTGACACCCTCCACCTTTAGTGTTTCGGTCCTGCTTTGGTGGCCGAAAAGTGTGGTAAGAGTTGTAGCCTGGTATTGCAGGGGTGCTCTCTGGAGCCTTGAACCAGGTCTCAGTTACTGCACAGATATCGATGTTCTCCATTTTTAGGAGTGCCTCGAGAGAGTGCATTTTGATATTTAGACTTCTAGCATTGAGTAGCATTACCTTCAGATTTTGCATGCTTGTACCTGTTACGGTGGTGGTTTTGTTCTTTGAACTTTGCCTAAAAGTGCCAATACCCCAGCTAGTTTGGATAGTTTTTTCAGCTCCCAGATGGCTTTTGCAGCCCCATACCAAGGGAGAGTACCTGCTCCAGAGATTACATCATCTCCGTAATCCATATCTTTTAATTTAATATAATCAAGATTTTGATGATAGATACGTGATGTATCTAAGGTATCTACTGGATTTTCTGGACTTTCAATCACAGGTAATATATCTCTTTTCTATTTTGCACTTCTAATGCTTCCTTTTGGTAGCTCTTTTACATGATGCATTGCTGGTACCACTAACCCTATATAACAGGTGCCATCCCATCCCTTTGGTAACCATTTATAAGCATATTTACCAGAGATGTAATATAACCCATCTGACAGAGCAACACTGCCATTTACCAGACTGCCATTTACTTGCCCCATAGTAGGAGTTTTATCATGTACAACTGTAAAGTTTTTATCTGTTTTACTTCGCCAACATGTAATATTGGTTTTACACTCATTTTTATAATTTTGTGAAAAATGAAACACTGCTGTGTCACTTAATATTAACTAACCCTTAATTGGTATTAAAATAGGAAAACCATGAAAAAATACTCCATGTACTGGTATGTGGTTGTGAAAGTTTATCATTTCAATTGTTTGAATACAATTACTATTACACACTGGAACAGTTCCATTTTGTTGAAAACATGTGATTCCCTGCACTATAGCAGATAAGTTTACTCTTGCTTTATGTAGCTGTACATTTATGACATGGTCTCCTCTCTCATTTATTAATATCCTCCAACTACTAAGTGGATTTAGTGGAATAGGTATTAAAGACATGACTCCTGTTATTTTTGGTATTAAACTATATACCCAACAATTAGAAACAGTCATGCTTTTTGCAAACCAACATTGTCTTGCAAAAAAGGTACTAAACGATGGTGACCAGTCTTGTTCACTTTCCACATTTCTTTACTTTCTTTTTTATGTAATTTTATGGTTTCATTAACAGGTTGTAAATATAATTTAATGCTAAGCAATACAACGATAATTAGTATGACAGTTATTATTGCTTTAAAAAAACATCCTTTAAATAACATTTCCATTGTCGATTGATCTTGCCTTTGGTCATCCAAAACTGGATTTCCAAAAGGATGCACTTTAAACCATGTCAATTTCATTATGTTTTTTTTTTTCTGTTGGAAACCTACAAGAAAATACACATCAGATTCACATTGCTCACTGTTTTTGATCATTCTTAGTTGATCTCTATGTACCAACATTGTTCTGTTTTTCTTTTTTCCTTTGATTTTGTACACTGATGGTCCAATTTGTTCCACTGCTTCAAAAGGGCCTTGCCAGTTGCTAGCCCATGGTCCTTCCATTTGGAACATTTTTACCAGTACTTTTGTTCCACAGGGAAGGTTTTCTTCAGCTGGTAATATTGGCACCTTTTTCCATAGATGGAACACCTGTTCCCTTGCATTAGAGCCACATATGGTAGTAAATTGTTTTAGCCATTCCTGATGTTTGCTGATTTCTAGCATGGGCCTACCATTAGGTATATCTGGATCAAATGGTAATTGTATGGGCATTTTGTGGCTTTAAAATACCAGGCAGATGATGTATCCATGTTTTGCTCTTTTCCAAGCATGCCTTTTTTTCGACGTTCTTTTAATGTCCGATTCATACATTCTACAATGCCATTAGATTGTGGATGATATGGTACATGAAACCTTTACTGTATGCCTAACAAATTACACATTTGTTTAATTAGATCACTAACAAACTGTGGGCCATTGTCTGACTCTATGACCCATGGCCATCCCCAATGGCAAAAGATATTTTTCCATAAAGCTTCTGCAGTTGCTTTTGCTGTTATTGTTTTGGTAGGAATTGCTTCTACCCATTTGGGAAAACATCCACTACTACCAGTAGGTATCCTCCATTTGCTGTTGGCAAAGGACCTGCATAATCTATTTGAACTGCATACCATGGCCCATCCGCTGGCTGCACCCAATGTAACTGAGGCCTTTTGTTTTTAGCCTTTACCTGCAGACAGATTAAACATTCTTCTACAATTAATCACCAAAATCAGTAGCAGAGCAATCCACAAACCATGGAATTAATGTAACAAATTCACCATGAAAAATATAAAAAATCCTTTTATTTCACAATAGGTAAGCGCTTTCACATAGGAGCTTCTTCAGACCATCAAGCAAATACTGGTCTGCAGCTATTTGAATAGTCTTAATGAACCAATCAGTTCGTATTAAACAATAGCAATCAACTGATTTAAAGTGACATTGCAACCTTCAACATTACAACACACTTAAATAACATAAAAACTGAATATAAAACTGTAGATATATAAAAATATATATATATGTATGTGAAAACAACTAAAATATACACATAGGGGCTATGAAATACATTAATATAATTTCAGGGGTACTTTGTAGTTAACTTCCTAGATTTTAACATAGGCTTAATGGAAACCTTCTCATTCAGAACCATTCCACAGTCTGCTCTAAGCCTCAAAATCCACTTGACTTCTTTACTCTCTGTCAAGTTACGTATGTCCCCTTCTCTGACTGCAGGTTTAACCAGATCTACCACCAAAAATCTGAAAGTGTGGTCATCACCTTGGGCCATAACATGTTTAGATAGGGTGCTGGTAGTGGTTTTAATTCTAATATTGAAACCATGCTCCCTAATTCTATCCTTGAGTGGCCTGTCCATTTTACTGATGTAAAACGATGTGCAGGTCACACACTTGGCCAAATAAACTACATATAGGGTATTACAATTGGCTTCTACATCAAAATAAAACTGTTGACCAGTATCAGGGTGAACAAAAATCCCTGTGGTATCTAAATAACCACTGAAATTACAACCCCCACAAGGGTTGGTACCTTTCATACTATCAGATTGTCTAGCTCTTATCTCTGGGATAACATAGTATTCTTTTTAAGTTGCATTTGCTCTTAAACATAAAGGAGGGGTTTTTCCCTACTACTTCCTTTACCATAGGATCCATAGTCAATACCCACCAGTTCTTCCTTATAATATCCATAATAGGATTCACATCAGTGGTAAAAAACATAGGAACTTTTGTGACATTGGAGCTAGAGGCTTCTCTATGTGTATCAATGTGTTCAGCATAATGAGAGAAATAGGGTTTGGCAGAACCATGCCTCAACTCACCAATCCCTTCAAGGTTCCTGTCCACTTCAAGAGGACTATATCCCCTATCTACTAACTTATCCCTCAGGGTAGTCAGTTCATGACTAAAGCCCTCCTCTGAGGCATTCAGCCTGGAGGCCCTCATTCCTTGTCCCCTGATAATATTCTTGAAAACATACTGCTTCTATATAAGTAGGTATTCCTATGGCATTGTTTCCTATACACACCAGCACTGATTGAGCCATTGTTCAACCTTTCAATGTATACATCAAGAAATTCTATCTTAGCTGTGGAGTAGTTCATAGTAAATTTCAAGAACTCATATGTACTATTCAGCTCAACCAGGAATAACTCTTAACTCTGTACACGTACCCTCCCATAAAAGAAAGAGGTCACCGACGAAACGTCAATAGAATTTCACATGCTCCAGATATGATCCCATTCTGAACAGAATTTTGTCTTCCCAACTTGCCATAAACATGTTGGTGTAGCTATTGGCACACAAAGTGCCCATAGCTATGCCATCACGCTGCAAGTAAATACTGTTTCCAAAAGTGAAGGCCTTATTCTCCAGAATAGTTTCCAATAACAAGCATATTAAATCAATATGTCCATTCTCACAAGTGCTGTATCTATGCAAATAATCATGGACTAACTGTACCCCTATTGCATTGGGTACAATTGTAAAAAGGGACTGGATGTCTAATGTCACAAAATAGAACTCAGATGCTGGGCCCAAAGAGTTCCCATGTTCATATAAACACACTAGAAATTGCTTGGTATCTTTCAAGACAAATACATTGCTATTCAAAACTGGTCTCAACCATCTCTCCACATATAGGGAGCAGGGTTCTGTAACCCAACCTCTCCCCGCAACAATCGGTCTCATTGGAGGTTGACAGCATCCTTATGGATTTTTAGGGAGAACTTGTATAGATGGTAAAAGAGGGTAGTCAACTTTTAGGAATTTATACAATTCCATGTTAATCAATTTACTTTTTAGCAAATCTTCTAACATAAACTTAATAAGAAACTGTAGCAAATGTACCCTATCCAAATCTACCCGTAGATAGAAGCAGATGTCTTTTAACATAGTATTCATAGCCTCAACATAATCATTTATATCCATTTTCAACTACTGGACCGCCTTTGTCTGCAGGCCTTGCATAATAGATTCATCCTCCTGTAAACATTTCAGGGTCAGTCTCTCATTGTAACTGAAATTATACCTCACATTTCTATTCACATTTCTATTCACATTTAATGGTAGTTTGTCATCATAAAACTTATATAAATCATCTTCTACCATTTTATTAAAAGCCTCTATGAGTGGGTGTGTGTTCGGCATGTATAAACTAGGCTTCCTAAAATTATTAACACAATTAACTCTAGAATTACCAAATTCCAATCTCAACATGACATTTCTGCTAAAGCATTTAACATCAGTCATAGTCTCCATAAGGTCACTTGCCCTAGAAGGAATAAAAGTTAGTCCTTTGTTTAAAACAGACATTTCATCATGACTAAGGATTCTCTTAGAGAGATTCCAAACTAGAGAATCCCTACTTGACTCCACATCTTCTTGATTGTATGATTCGACTGTCTCTCTGTTATTTGTACTTTTGCCTCCCCCAACACATTGATCGAGTTCTCACAGGCCCCTTCTCTCCACTGATGGGTAAAGGGAATTGGGGGCATGAGGCAGTATTAGAAGTAGATGGTACAACAGGTTGTGCATCATGTAAGGCATGTGTAACTTTTAGGCCTTACATCTCCTTGAACCACATGTCCACTACCTTCTATCATAGCAGTGTCAATATGAACCAAAGGTGTATCATTATTGGCTGAAAAATTATCATTGTTACCCAATGAAGCTGTAACCTGTTGTAATACACCTTGTACTTCATGTGATGTCACAGTCATATTCCCTGATACAGGGGTATTAGCGGGTCTCACAGTTCCAACAGTATCTACTCTTGGCACATGGTTAGTGGCCTTAGACTCTCTGGTACAGCCTGTTATCACTACCCTGGGCCATGTAAACACATATCCATTCTGGAAATCACACATATCTCTATCAATTTTATCCTTCTTCTGTTGTAGCAGTCTTCATTCAAAGACCACTACCCCATCAAGCAGCCCTTCAAGAAAGCGATCTATCATGCTGGCAGGAAACATGCTGTAAAGCGCTAGCTGTTGTTCTCTAACTGAGGCTCTTAACTGGTCTTCTTCTGGTCTGAAAAAATCAACAAGTAGAGACAAATACTTGGCACTTACCTCTAAATTTAACTGCTGCCACTTCGCCAATAACTCCGGATATTGTGTGCCATAAGTTGGCATCTTCAACATTCTGAGGCCTCTTGGGACGATCTTTCTCGAGAGGCACACCTCAAAATGTTGTCTTTGCATTTGTAAATGCTACAGCTTCAATAAATCCCTCTCAAGTTCGCCCATAGCTTGTTTTAACTTCTCCTATTGAACTGCATCAATTGGTGCCGCCGTTTCACCTGAAGTGACACCATGGATTAATAGCGGATTACCTTCCGCTTTAACAAAGGCTAAAAACCTGTCTGGAATACTCCGAGTCATCTCTACAGCTCTACCGGGTTTGTAATCCATTTCAAGATCTTGTAGGTTTCCTTCAGTCATGTCCCTTCGAGGTGTGTTAATAAGCAAGCAAAAACAATAAAATAACCAAAGTAACAGACTGTGAAGAGCAAATGTGTTATTGCTCAAGGATAAGAAACAAATAGTCACCAAACTCAGTAGCAGAGCAATCCACAAACCATGGAATTCATGTAACAAATCCACCATGAAAAATATAAAAAATCATTTTATTTCACAATAGGTAAGTGCTTTCACATTGGAGTTTCTTCAGACCATCAAGCAAATACTGGTCTGCAACCATTTAAATAGTCTTACTGAACCAATCAGTTCATATTAAACAATAGCAATCCACTGATTTAAAGTGACAGTGCAACCTTCAACATTACAACACACTTAAATAACATAAAAACTAAATATAAAAGTGTAGATATATAAAAACATATATATGTATGTGAAAACAACTAAAATATACACATAGGGGCTATGAAATACATTAATATTATTTCAGGGGTACTTCGTAGTTAACTTCCTATATTTTAACATAGGCTTAATGGAAACCTTCTCATTCAGACCCATTCCACAGTCTGCTCTAAGCCTCAAAATCCACTTGACTTCTTTACTCTCTGTCAAGTTACATATGTCCCCTTCTCTGACTGTAGGCTTAACCAGATCTACCACCAAAAATCTGAATGTGTGGTCATCACCTTGGGCCATAACGTTTAGATAGGGTGCTGGTAGTGGTTTTAATTCTAATATTGTAAACATGCTCCCTAATTCTATCCTTGAGTGGCCTGTCCATTTTACCGATGCGAAACAACCCACAGGTCACACACTTGGCCAAATAAACTACATGCATGCTCTTACAATTGGCTTCTACATCAAAATAAAACTGTTGACTAGTATCAGGGTGAACAAAAATCCCTGTGGTATCTAAATAACCACAGAAATTACAAACCCCACAAGAGTTGGTACCTTTCATACTATCAGATTGTCTAGATTTTATCTCTGGGATAACATAGTATTCTTTTTAAGTTGCATTTGTTCTTAAACATAAAGGAGGGGTTTTCCCCTACTACTTCCTTTACCATAGGATCCGTGGTCAATACCCACTAGTTCTTCCTTGTAATATCCATAACAGGATTCAAATCAGTGGTAAAAAACATAGGAACTTTTGTGACATTGGAGCTAGAGGCTTCTCTATGTGTATCAATGGGTTCAGCATAATGAGAGAAATAGGGTTTGGCAGAACCATACCTCAACTCACCAATCCCTGCAAAGCTCCTGTCCACTTCAAGATGATTATATCCCCTATCTACTAACCTATCTCTCAGGGTAGTCAGTTCATGACTAAAGCTCTCCTCTGAGACATTCAGCCTGGAGGCCCTCATTCCTTGTCCTCTGATAATATTCTTGAAAAAATACTGGGGGTGCATGCTGCTTCTATATAAGTAGGTATTCCTATGGCACTGTTTCCTATACACACCAGTATTGACTGAGCCATTGTTCAACCTTTCAATGTATACATCAAGAAATTCTATCTTAGTTGGGGAGTAGTTCATAGTAAATTTCAAGAACTCATATGTACCATTCAGCTCAACTAGGAATAACTCTAACTCTGTACATGTACCCTCCAATAAAAGAAAGAGGTCTTCGACGAAACGTCAATAGAATTTCACATGCTCCAGATATGATCCCATTCTGAATAGTATTTCCTCTCTCTTCTTGCTATATAACATTGGCATATAGCTTGGCACACAAAGTGCCTAAATACTGTCTCCAAAGTGGAGGCATTATTCTCCAGAATAAGATATGATCCCATTCTGAACAGTATTTCCTCTTCCCAACTTGCCATAAACATGTTGGCATAGCTATTGGCACACAAAGTGCCCATAGCTATGCCATCATGCTGCAAGTAAATACTGTCTCCAAAAGTGAAGGCATTATTCTCCAGAATAGTTTCCAGTAACAAGCATATTAAATCACTATGTCCATTCTCATAAGTGCTGTGTCTATGCAAATAATCATGGACTAACTGTACCCCCTATTGGATTGGGTATAATAGTAAAAAGGGACTGGACTTCCAATGTCACAAAATAGAACTCAGATACTGAGTCCAAAGAGTTCCCATGTTCATATAAATCCACTAGAAATTGGTTGGTATCTTTCAAGACAAATACATTGCTATTCAAAACTGGTCTCAACCATCTCTCCACATATAGGAAAGAGGGATCTGTAACCCAACCTCTCCCCGCAACAATCGGTCTCATTGGAGGTTGATGGCCATCCTTATGGATTTTAGGGAGACCTTGTATAGATGGTAAAAGAGGATAGTTAACTTTTAGGAATTTATACAATTCCATGTTAATCAATTCATTTTTTAGCAAATCTTCTAACATAAACTTAATATGACACTGTAGCAAATGTACTCTATCCAAATCGAGCCATAGATAGAAGTGGGCATCATTTAACATAGTATTCATAGCCTCAACATAATCATTTATGTCCATTACAACTACTGGACCCCCTTTGTCCACAGGCCTTATCATAATAGATTCATCCTCCTGTAAACATTTCAGGACCAATCTCTCATTGTAACTCAAATTATACCTCACATTTCTATTCACATTTAATGGTCGTTTGTCATCATCTTCTACCATTTTATTAAAAGCCTCTATGAGTGGGTGTGGGTTCGGCATGTATAAATTAGGCTTCCTAAAATTATTAACACAATTAACTGTAGACTTACCAAATTCCAATCTCAACGTGACATTTCTGCTAAAGCATTTAACATTAATCATAGTCTCTGTAAGGTCACTTGCCCTAGAAGGAATAAAAGTTAGTCCTTTGTTTAAAACGGACATTTCATCATGAATAAGGATTCTCTTAGAGAGATTCCAAACTAGAGAGTCCCCACTTGACTCCACATCTTCTTGATTGTATGATTCAACTGTCTCTCTGTTGATAATTTGCACTTCTGACTCCCCCAACTCATTGATCGAGTTCTGACAGGCCCTTAATCCCCCACTGATGGGTAAAGGGAATTGGGGGCACAAGGCAATTAACTTGCAGACCTTTTTTTAAATTTGGGTTCCAATGCTTTTCTTTTACAACTGCCCATAGCTTACCAGCTCCTACATGTCCCAGTCCCAGTATTTGATGATTTAACTTGACCAACTGGTGTGCCAGCTGAAATGGTACATATGGCAACTGTAACCCTTTGGAGGTAGTGTATACATAGTACTCCTTTGGTGGTATACCTGCTAGTCTCCACTGATCAGTTTCTTCTTTTAAGCCCTGCTGTGTTTGTATATTTACAAGGTCTTTTTCTATTGACTCTTCGTCTAACTATTTTAAGACACTAACTTCTACACTGGCATACTTATATTCTGGAAGTTCTTTTCCATTTTGTGCTGCTTGTTTTGCCAAAGTATCAGCTAATGCATTTAACCTGTAAAGTTTTGCTGGTTGGCTTTTGATGTGCTTTTACTTTTAAGATGCTATACTGTCCCTGTTGATTTGACATTGTTATAAATTTATATATAACTTTTAATAATTCAGCATGCCATAATGGTTTACCTGCACTATCCACAAATCCTCACCTTACCCAGGTTTCCATATGCAGTCTTAAAGAATTTACTACATAAGCACTACCTGACAAAATGTTAACAGGGTTGTAATACTTTAACACATATAGTACTGCATCCAGTTCTGCTTTTTGAGCTGACATGTGTCCTTGTAACTTGATTAGTTTGGGAGAACCCAGTTGTGGATTCTCTGGAACTACAGCAAATCCTGTCTAATATCTGCCTTTGTCCAAATATCGTGCTCCATCCACAAAGATGGATGGCTTACAGTGATCAAAATCAGATGCCAAAAATTGCACATCAGATGACATTATCTTTTCTAAACAGTTATGCTGTTTTCTTACATGACAAATAGTATTTGTCCCCTGTCAGTATAGTGACAGCTTTCATTCCAAAAAGTGCCATCCATTTTGCAAAGACTGCCTGACTAATACCGTCTGTAATTTTATTCATTTCAAAATTGTTTATCAGAACTTTTACTGCTTGATGTGGTGTTTGTACTATAATGCTGGGAAATACAGTTAGATACTCAGTTTAATACCCCAGTAATTAGTTAATGATTGATGTATACATGGGTGGTAGCCCAGTTCTACTGGAGTCATCTTCCTACTACAGAAACTGATTGGATGTAATGTTTTTTTCCATTCTATTGTGGCTACCATGTGGCCATTACTGTAATAGTACCACAGACAGTGTCCTTTTCCCTGCTGCTGCTTGTAGCATAAATAGTAACCTTGGTGTGGGTGCTATTAATTCTGTAGCTTGTGTTAATTTTAATTTTATTTGTAAAAATGCCTCCTCTTCATGGGGTCCCCACTCTAAAAAGGTAGAGTTCTTTTGTTCCTGTAGCATTTTGTATAGGGGAGCAGCCACTGCTGCATAATCCTCTATAAATTCCCTGTTGTAATTCATGATTCCCATGAATTTATGTAGGTCTGCTATAGTCAGTGGCTTTTCCATTTGTAAAATGTCTTGCACACGCATAGGGTAAGGAGGCTTTCCTGTCGGTTTTATAATAGTACCTAAAAACTTGAGTTTGTGTGACATAAACTGAATTTTTTCACTTTTAATCTTAAACCCTGCCTGCTGTAGAGTATGAAAAACTCTTTTAAGAAGCCGTACATGCTCCTCTACTATCTCTGACTGAATCAAAATGTCATCAGTGTAATGTAACACTGAATCATCCTTTTCCAAATGTTGTAGAATGGATCCTACTGTCTGATGAAAAATAACTGGACTGCTTTGAAATTCTTGTGGTAACCTTGTCATGACATATTGCTGGTTTTTAAATGTAAAGGCAAATCTTGGCCAATCTTTTTTTCTGAGTGGTACTGCAAAAAAGCCATTTGCTAAATCTATTACTGTAAACCACTTACTTTGTGGCTTAATATGTGCAGCCAACTCTGGGACTCCTGGAATCAAATGTGCTCTACGAGTAGTATATTGATTAACCTTCCATAAATCAATAACACAATGATAACTACCATCTTTTTTCTTGACTGGCCAGATTGGTGAATTTGTAGGACTGTTGCCTTTTTGTATAATTCCTTTCTTTTCCCATTCAGCAATACATTTTTCCATATGTTCTTCTGCCTCCCTAGGAATAGGATATTGTTTTGGAAAAGGTGGTATATAGTCCTGATCACTTTTTACCCCTACTGGGCTTTCTAGTTTCCCACAATCACTGGGAACCTTGGACCACAGATTTGGGAATTGCCGTTGTAAATGCTTCCACACATTCTCACTGTCTGTATTCACATATCCTGTAGGTTTGTCAGGTTTTTCAAGTATAGAGATTGCTTAGAAACCTGTACTTTGCTCTCCCTCTCCTTTTTGCTTGTCTCCTATCCAGAGGATTCCATTAGGTAGATCAATTACTATGCCCAAAGGCCCTAGAATGTCCATACCAATAATGGTAGTTGAGCAAGATGGATGCATTAGAAATGCACCCTTTCATATCTGTCCCTCTTGGCTAAACTTTATGTCCACATTTTGGCTTCTTGCTGCATAGCATCCTGCACCATTAAATGCTGAAATGCAAACATTTTTATAGGATTTACTAGTAACTGTCTGTCTGTGACAGATACTGCTGCTCCTGTGTCTAGTAAGACATTTTTCCACAGTGACCCCTCTACCCAGATATCAGTCAGTGGTTGTCCATCTCAACCCTTTTTAAAATTAGTCAGGAAAGATACCAAAGTAGGGGAGGCACATCCCTATTGTAAGGAGATCCACTCATACTCCCCTTTATTGTCAAATACAATATGACATACCTCATGTTCTTGCTTGTCATCTTCCTCTGTGTCTGAGTGATCTACAAATTTAGGCTTTTCAATCTCTTTTCTTAACTGTTCCTAGCTATTCCCTCTGCCTGTTCTATCAAATGTTTTGGATTTACAGGCAAAACTGCTTGAAAATCTACAGGGCATACTTTCCCTTGTCCTGTATATTGATGGCCCTTATAGCTGTTTTTACCAATATTGTAAGGTTTTTGTACATAATCCTGCTTTTCTGACTTTTCTTGTAAATTTTTTGGCTCTATTTTTGAAAACATCCCCTTTTCTTCCTTCTTTTTATGCGAGGCTTTGTAATGATCACAATTTTGCTTAACATTAGATTCCTCTGTTGACTGCAGGGCTCCTATGCACTTTTGACAGAGGTCTTGGATGTCATTCCTGAACTTTGTACACTAACCTTGTTTGTCTTAAGAATTTATTAAATTCTTCTGTCAATTTATCATAAGCTTTGTTTCTGTCCTTATCTGTATGTGTAGTCGTGGTACATTCCATGCTTGTACATAATTTTTAAAGGGTGTCACAAGATCTACAGGGGATTCTGTCAATAACAGATGTGACTGTTGTTGTAATTCGGAGATTAATGTACTAACAGGACATAGCTGCTTTACATCTGGATATAATGAAAACACTTTACCCTTAGTTAATTCTGTATCATGAAAAGGTCTGTCTTCACAGTCTATTTTTTTAGCAATATCATGCAATATTTTACTATGGCATGGCACACAAAATGCAGTTTCTGTTGAATCACACAATAAACATTTACTATGATATACTTCATTTTTTGTTGCAAATACCAATCAAATGTTACAATCCACTTACATAATGCCTGTATGCCATCTTGCCCTAATAAGGTTTTACATTTACTAATGTGCTGTGTATACAAACATTGCAATTTACTCCATATTTTATCTGGTTGTTCTGCAACATTAAAATTAAAGCTTGGCTTACACTTGCTTGAATTTGGTCTAATAGTATCCATACTAAAAATGTAACACAGAAAAAGGTCTTACCAGTTAGCAAGAAAACAGGTGATCAGGCTGTTGTTGCAGATGGCTGGAATTTTTTCAGAGTCACTCGAGTAGCTGGTGAAACAAACCAGGCAGCAAACTGCTGTGAAAAGTAGATGTCCACCTTTTCTTGGAGAATTTTATGGCACTGCGACTTTCCTGCACTGCAGGCTCAATCTGGATTCAGACATCTGAGAATCTTTACTGCTGCAAGCTGCATAAACTGGAGTACTTCTGCTTAGGATTCACTGATATGTACAAATGTTAGTTACTGCAATTTGACTGATGACCCTCTGCAGGCCGTTCCACTCCCTCTGTTTTTGAATGCAGGCTAGCTCACCATTGAAAAATTATCAAGCTGCTGCTTACTGTGATGGTTCCAAAGCCTTCTTAAGAGACACCAAGGTCTTGCTGGCTGGATTCTGCTGAAGTCAAAGTCTAGTTATAATTGCATTCACAGTCTGTTGCCCACAGAAACTTACAGAATATACACTGATGCAGCACCAAACTCTGTCACTTTAATATCAGTAATTAATAAATAACTTTTTATAACAAACCACACATACTACTGTTACAGCTTCAGGTACTGTGCTACTTTACTTCTCAAACAACATGGATGATGTGAGATTTACAATATTACCTCGGGAACAAGTGTATGTTCCTACACAAATATCTCTAACAATGTTATCTGCTATAGTCTCTTTATAGTGGTTTTACATCCTGCTTTTCTCCTTGGTATTCTATTTTGGTCTTTGTATGAAAACATCTGTTTGCTGGTGTTTGCAGAAAAATATGTTTTCATCCTGTAGAGAAATAATACTGGTATTGTCTTTTAAGGAACCATCTTGTACAAATGCTGACTTGATGAAAACATATCCATTTAAACTTCCTTGCTTAACAGTGCCATATGATAGAAACACGTACAGATTGTTTTCCTGTTGTCCATTCTTTAAGGAAGCAGGTTAGCTTTTTTACTAACAATGCGAAATGCATACATCCTGTTTTTACATTTTTGCTAAGTCTGTAAGAGGTCAGCTTTCTTGCTGACAGTGTGAAATGCATACATTCTTGCCGATTCTGTAGAAAAACATGTCCATTAAGCAAATTCCTTATTTTTCAAGCCACAGTCATTTAGTATGTATGCTAATCACATATTGCTAAACTCTATTTCTTCATTTAAGCAACCTTTATTTTATACCTTATTTATATTGCATATTTGTAGCAGAATTACTTTTAACCATAATATCTTGTTGAGCATACTCTAACAGTATGTAAATGTGACACTTTGCTCAGTTGCTTCTGTAATCTTGAAGAAAAGATATAAAACTTGTGACTTGTGTTATATTTCTGCCCATGTTCTGAAAATTTAGTCAGTTCAGATTTAATAATAAATCATTTTAACTCAGTCACTATATAGTGGAAGTCAAGCTGTAGATAGACAATTTCCTTCTTGTACTGTATTTGTTCAAAAGATTATGTTCTGTTTCCATGTACGATTTCTTGTCTCTCTATATAATAGGGTCATAAGTACTTACTAGGGAAGTGGTCTAGGAGATCGCTGAGGTGCTACCCAGTTTCCCAGTTGCCTCAGGGTGGTTACATGACTTAAGTGATTTGCTCAGAGTCACACAATAGGCAAATGAAGGCTGAGGTAATCAACGCATGAACTACGAGAAGCAGTTTGTAAACAGATCATAGCCTTAATCCTTTACACTAACTTCCATATTGTATATTTAAAGATCATGTGGAAAGGTATTTTTCCTACAGTTTCTTTTTGGAGTAATTAGGGTAATTGGACTAGAACTCAGAGAGAGAAAGCATCCTTATTGGCTAGTTTGAGTTAAAAGGGTTATTTCTTGTTTTATTTAAGCCCTGCCTTTGCACTTGTTTGCGTGTAGTCCATCATCCTGCTCTGCTGTGTAACGATGGTTATCATTGGTGGTTATAGACGCAAATGTTTTGCTTGTTAAATTTTCCATTAGCACATTGCTTGTGGTCCTCTAGAGGTTTTTCTTGGTCTTGCTCTACTGTCAGGTTTAACACTAAGCCTAGTCTTAGAGGTTGCAACACACCTCTCTCCCACTAGCTACTCCTAATGGTGAGCTCTTTTCCTGACCATATAAATTTGCCTAACACTATGGGCAGACAATTTTCCACAGTTTCTCACAAACTCAACATGTGAAAGATGCAACTATATTAAGAACCTTGAATCCATGCTCTCTCACACACCAGTCAGTACATATGCCAATGAGCAGGTTGTCAGCATACACACCTCACCTCCTACTCCACCCAAACACACATCACACATACCAACATTTATGAAAGGCCTCACAAGAAACATACCTAAACACCAGAGATCTCCCAAACACAAACACAAGCACACTACACATAATACTTCCTCTGCAGAACACAATACACATAACAGCTCACACACCAGTGTCTCATATGTCAAGCCCTTAACACAAACCAAAACATATTAGTCATAGGTAATTCCATTGTGAGACACACAGATGTCCCTCTCACCAGGCTGGATAAGGAAAAGGTCACAGTCAGCAGTCTGTCAGGTGCTAGGATCTGCCATATCACACATGCGCTCAAGTCTAGCAACAATAGGTACTGTTATGACTCCATCATAGGCCACTTTGGTGTGAACGATTTGAGACATACCTCTCTGGACTATATGAAGAGAGACATGACTATGTATCTCAGGCAGGTATGTCCCTACCCTTAAGCAGCATTTTATCTTCACCTAGGATGATGCCTCAATACAAACAGAAAATGATTGACTTCAATAATTGGCTTAGTTACTGGTGTCATTCTCAGGGGATCCAGTATCTGTCAACCTGTTGCCAGCCCAGGATGGCATGATCAATAGACATCAAAACTTTTCCAGAGATGGTATTCATCTGTCACTCCTGGGATTTTGGCTACTAGGTAAGGTTCTTGCCACCCCCATAGTGCCTTTTTAGGCAGTGTCTCAAGGAGAAAATTCCCACATAAAACCTTCTAAAAACAACTTCAAGGTTATGCTGCTAAACACTAAGATTCTTAACATGAAACTGCACACACTGGAAGCAATCCTCACCTAAGAAGATGCAGATATTTGTGCAGTCACAGAGACCTGGTTCAAGGCTGTGGAGAGCACCCCAGCTGTACCAGGTTTCACCTCCTTCCACAAGTGCAGACCACAAAATGAAGGTGTGAAAACTAAAGAATGTGGTGTATCAATGCACCTCCAGATTGGTTAAACAGTATGATTCCCTGGAGATACTTCAGGTGCAATTAACTGTTGGTAGGACACCTATTCAAGTCATTGCCAGCTACAGGACCCCCCTCTATGAATCAGGACAGCCACTCTGCCTATTTGGGTCTAGTTAAGTCTATCAAGATACATCCGGACACGGTGGTTTTTGGTGACTTTAACTACCCATCCATTGACTGGAGAAATTACTCATGCACAAACTCACTTGCCCAAAGGTTCCTCAACTTCATTAACTCCAATGCCCTGGACCAGCTGGTTGACACCCCCACAAGGGGTGCCAACATCCTGGATCTGGTGCTTACCAATATGGAGGACCACTGTAGCATCCCCACTGTGAGGTCTTCCCTGGTGAGATCTGACCACAAATCAGTCTCATTTGAAGTAACTATCACACCTGACCCCCCCCCAACAGTAACTAAACTAAAAAACTTCTCCAAAGCAGATTATAAGCTCTTACAGGATGGTATAAATAGCTTCACTACAGCCCCCCTTCCCCTCAGATGGAACTGGCAACTATGCTGAGTTCTACACCAATGCTTTATACAAACACCTGTATAACTGCATTGACTCGGCCGTACCTGATAGGACCAAAACAAGTCCCTTAAGGAACAGCAAACCTACCTGGTGGACAACTCTCATTAACAGGCTTTACAATAAGAAAAAGAAATTGCTAAGAGTAAGAGGGAGTGAGCCCTAAACTGGAAACACTCCCTCCTCAGTTTAAATAATCAAATAAGACTTCTTGTGAAGTCCTCCATCGCAAACTATGAATCCAAATTAGCTTCCTCAACTAAGGACAATCATAAGACGTTCTCTAGTTACATCTGTAACGTAAAAGGAAAGGCCAGATTTGTGCTGAACTGGTAGTTAATGATACCAGATATACTGAGCCTGTGGACATAGCTAACCTGTTAGCCTACAGGTTCTGTGAAAACTTCACTCCCCTGTCCCTGCCACCCATACACTATGACATCTCTACCACCTGTCCCCTACAAACAATCATCATAGACCTTATCAACAAAGATATAGGTAATCTCCATACCCTTGAACCTACTCCGTTTGGATTTGTCAAAGGAGATCATGCCTGTTAAACCTGGTGGACTTCTTCGAGACAGTCACCAAGGCCTTGGACGAGGGTAAATCTGTGCATACAGCCTACCTCGACTTAACCAAGGCTTGTGACACTAATCCCCACTCAGGCATCATTGACAAACTCACCCAGCTAGGTATCAACCCTTATATTGTTAGATGGGTCACTAAATGGCTCACTGATAGAACACATATAGTCAAACTAGGGGACTCCACCTCCAGCAGCAGACCTGTAACCAGTGGTGTTCCACAGGGATCAATCCGAGGACCTCTACTGTTTGGAATCTATTTCTCTGAAGTACAACCAAAAATTAAAGGTCTGTGGCTGACAAAGTTTGCTGATGACTGCAAATTGGGAGCTGTCATAGAATCTCCAGATGATGTCAACATCCTACAAAAGGGTCTTACACAAACAAATAATTGGTGCCAAAGTCATGGCCTTAAGTTCAATGCAAAAAAATGTATTATCATCCCTTTCAGTAAGAGTGATGTTCCTGCTAGCTACCACATCACTAGCAACACCCTAAGTATGCACTTAGTAGTGAGAGACCTGGGCACACAACTTGACAGCAATCTTACCTTTGATCATCATGTCTAGACAGTGGTAAGAAGGGCATTCTATACTGTTCATCCCATAAGCAAGGGTATTGCCTCCAGAAAAAAAGAAGTTATAACCTCCCTGTACTCTTCCCTCATCAGGCCAATAATTTAGTACAATGCCTCTTTGGTATGTACCTTTCCAAGCATCTGCAGCAATTGGAGAGACCACAAAGGTTCCCAACAAGGAAAATTCAAGGTCTTCAGAATCTGTCCTATGTGGATCATCTGAAATCATTGTCACTTTATTCTGTTTCATAAAGACTACTCAGGGGCAATCTCTGCCTTGCATATAAAGCAATCTCTGACCCTGGTTTATTGGAAATGCTGCATATCTATAGGTCAAATGGTACACAGGTTACTCGCTCTAAAGACCTTAACCTGATATGTGACATTAATCGAACCTGATGGAGGAACAGAATTGTCTCACAGAGGTTACCACACCTTTGAAACTGTCTCCCACTTCATGTCAAATAGCTCACCTCACTGGCCCTCTTTAAACGCAACCTGGATGATTGGATGGTTAGCCATATATTCACCCTGGGGGTTCCACCTGTATCCCTCTTGGACATGGTCAGTAGGTGCAGATTGTGGAAATAAGGGTAGAACTTGGCTAGGCTTGGAAGGGCCTTAGGGTAATTAGCTTAGTAACTTCCTATGATAATATGATTCTTTCATTATGTAAAGTGTGTTCTCTGATTCCTAAATGTATGTGTTTTTTTTACTTTATTTCTTTGCTGGAACTGTATTAAGTTTAATAAAATTATGTTTGTTATTTCCTATATGTGAGCAGCTACTGGCCTGGGTACTTTGTGACTCTGAGTCATGTGGTTCTTGTATGTTGATGATGCATCTGAGGACAAACAGCCTGTAGTGGACAGGCAAATTTTCTGTAGTATGCAGCAGAAGTTCAAGACATAGAGTGATATAGACTGTAGCATAATCAATCAGTCATTTAGTTAGAAAATAAATCAATAACTAACTAAATGTGCTTACATTCAAATAAAAAATAATAAAAGAGAAATGGAGCCGATTATGATTCCTAGTAAAGAGTATAATGCTTGCCATACAGTAAAATAATACAAATATCAATGGCTAAATAGTTTTCTAGCATGGGATGATCATTCTTAGGTACAAAAATTAGGGATATGTAAATCACTACAAGACAGCCTACAGTAAAGTATGTTTGTGTGTTTTATACAGGCCAGTTATTTTACATTAAGAAGGTTTGCAGTCTACACTCTTGTGGGAGGAGAGGTTAGATTCTGCCCTTCTGAGCTGGGAATTTCTGGATAAAGGATTATTGTGTCTGCTTATTTGAACTGTTTCTTTCTGAAATTGGTGCACCTTGTTTGCTGTAGCATAGACTAGATTCAGGCATGCTGAATCTAGCTTTGTTTGTATAACTTGAGCACTAATCCAGGCCATCTTTTTTGGAGAAGGTTCCCCTGCACCCTAGTTCATAGGTTCATAGATTAGTACTAGGCTAACCGCCGTTGTGGGCCATTTTCAGCCTAGCCAATTACCCCATGTGAGAATCAAACCCTGCACCTTATGTTTGTAAGGTAAACACCTTAACCATTATGCCAACCTCCCACCCCACCCTACTGGCAGGAGTGTGCAGTTAGAACTTGTCTGATTGAAGATTGCTGGAACAGGACTCAGTTTTGAGCTTTTTTACTGGTTAATTGGGTAATTTGTTTAAATCAGTTTGCTAGTTTTCTATTGTTATATAAAAAATTGCACATCATTCATCTGCTTTTACTGTATTTGTGTTTCTTCCTACTTTATTGCATTTATTCTGCTGCATTTATTACTGCTTGTTAGTAGCCTGATAAAATTGTAACTGTTATTCTAAGCCTTTGGTTGAAGCACTTGGGCTTCAGACCAGTTGTTTTACATTAAGAAGGATTGTGGTCTGCACTGTTGTGGCAGGACAGGTAGCTTACATCCTTCTATGTTGGAAGTTGCTGACTGAAGGCTTAGTGTCCATTATTCTAAAAGTGTATTAGTTCTGGTTTAAGCACTAGAGCTTCAAGGCAGTTATTTTACAATAAGAAGGTGTAGTCTGCACACTTGTGGGAGGAGAGGGTAGATTCTGCCCTTCTAAGCTGGGATTTTCTGGTTAAAGGCTTATTGCACCTGCTTATTTGAACTGTTTCTTTCTGAAATTGGTACACCTTGTTTGCTGTAGCATAGACTAAATTCAGACCTGCTAAATCTAGCTTTGTCTGTGTAACTTGAGCACTAATCCAGACCATCTTTTTTGAAGAAGGTTCCCCTGCACCCTAGTGGCAGGAGGGTGCAGTTAGAAATTGTCTGATCGAAGACTGTTGGAACGGGGCTCAGTTTTTAGCTTTTTATTGGTTAATTGGTTAATTTGTTAAAATCAGTTTGCTCATTTGCTACTGTTATATTAAAAAAATAATAATAAAAAATACACTTTATGCATCACCGCTTAGCTAGGGTTAAATTATTCCTAACGCCATAAAGTCTGCTCTTCAAATTTTCCCTTAGAATTAGCCAGTTCTTTAGTTTTAGCATTCAAATCTGTTTCTTTGATCTCATCACTTGTTCAGAACTTGTAAGCACTAAATAAGCTACAAATTACTGCAGCACTCAACTTTCCTCACTTGTCTAGAGGAAATCAGTTTTTAGTACTTAATAAATAAGCACCTACCCAGGCATGTCTAAGGGTCAGCTCCCGGTGTTTTCTCCTGTCTAACTGATGAATCGGGGCATCTTGGGACAATGCAGCAATTGCCTCATGTACACAGACAGCCCTCTCCTCCTACCACCCAACACTACAACCTGTGAGAGATGCACTTATATAGCCAAACTGAAAGCAAAGCTCTCTTCACACAAGACTGGACTAGGAAGTCAAGAGGAGAAGGAAAACACTTGCACCACAACACACTCATCACATAGTCCCTCAAAACCTACACCACCAAAACACAAACATAGCAACACAGAACACACACCTACATTCACGGAGGCTCTCAATAAAAATCTGCTCAAGTAACAGAGACCTCCAAAGCAGAAATGCAAGCAACCTCCACCCCCCCAACACAACCCAAATGAAACATGGCCCACAAACTTAGTGTACCACTCAACCATATCCCATAAGGCATAACAATGTACCCAACATTCTAGTCATAGGTGACCCTATAGTCAGGCACACGGATGTTCCACTCACCAGGCTAAACAAGGAGAAAGTTACTGTCAGCTGCCTGTCAGGTGCCAGGATCCGCCACATAATGCACACACTCAGGTCACTCCACAACAAGTACAAATATGACTCTGTCATTGTCCATGTTGGTGTGAATGACCTGAGCTGTACCTCGCTGGAATACATGAAAAGAGACATGGAGGAGCTCTCTGATCTTGTAGCCCAGGCAGGTATGACCCTAGCCCTGAGTAGCATTCTGCCATCACCCAGAATGATACTACAGTACAAGAACAAAATGATTGACTTCAACAACTGGCTAAGCTTCTGGTGTCATTCTAAGGGGATCCAGTATCTGTCTGCCTGGGATGACATGATTGATAGACCATGATGCTTTGCCAGAGATGGCCTGCACATGTTGCCCTTGGGATTCTGGATACTAGCTAAGGCTCTTGACACCCCTATAGTGCCTTTTTTTAGGCAAGGTTCAAACAGGAGCGGCCTTAGGTCAACTGGTGCCCTAGGTAAAAGGGCTCCACGGCGCCCCCCACCACACCACTTGGTGCCCCCATCCTGGTCTACTACACCAAATAAATACTGGAAAAGCACCCCTGCTAGAGTGGCACCATAGGCGGCCGCCTAGTTGGCCTATGCCTAAGGCCGGCTATGGGTTCAAATGACAAATTCACCACCGTAACAGGTACAAGCAAGCAAATTCTGAGGGTAATGCTACTCAATAATAGAAGTCTAAACCTCAAAATGCATTCACTGGAGACACTCCTTAAAATGGAGAACATCAACATCTGTGCAGTGACAGAGACCTAGTTCAAGACTCCAGCGAGCGCCCCTGCATTACCAGGCTATAATTCATACCACACCTTTCGGCCACCTAACCTGGACCGAAACACTAAAGGTGGAGGCGTGTCCATATTCATTAAGGATAGCTACACCTTCAGGCTAGTTGCTCAGCATAATGCATCTGAGATTATCCAAGTGCAACTAACTCTGGGCAAGACCACAATCCAAATTGTAACTTGCTACAGATCCCCCACCATGCCCCAGGATTCCCACTCCTCATTTCTTGATACACTGGAAAATATTAGGGTACAACCCAACACCCTAATAATGGGTGATTCAACTACCCCACCATTAACTGGGAAAACTACTCATGTACCAACTCTTTTGCTCAACGTTTTCTGGAATTCATAAATTCCAATGCCTTGGATCAACTTATCCACACCCTCACCAGGGGCAGCAATTTCCTAGACCTGGTCATTACCAACATGGGTGACCGGTGTTCCACACCAAAGGTCAATTCCTCATTGAGCAGATCCGACCACAAGCCTAGACATCCACATCCTGCCCCCACCCCCTATTAGGGAAACCACCATAAAAAATTTCTCCAAAGCCAACTTCACGCTTCTTAAGACAGAAGTGGCAAACTTCATGGCACCCATGCAGATGGACAATAGAGGTATGACTGCTAAATCCTACACAAATGCACTTTATAAGCACTTACACGAGTGCATGGATCATGCTATCCCTAACAGAACCAAAATGCTATCCTCCAAAAAAAGGAAGCCAATCTGGTGGTCCCCTGCCATAAACAAACTCTACAACAGAAGAAACTGTTGCAAAAAAGAGTAAAATCCCATGATTGGAGGAACTCCCCGGTCAGCTTCAGTAAGAAGCTGAGATCCCTCATAAAATCCCCCAAATCTAGTTATGAAAACAAAATCACCACTGATTCTAAAGACAACCACAAAGCATTCTATAACTATGTCAAGAATCTCAATGGCAACACTCAAATCTGCTCTGAGTTAAAGCACAATGGCACTAAATATACAGAACCAAATGATATTGCCAACATCCTGGCAGATAGGTTCAGTGCTAACTTTACCCCCCACCCACCCACCCACTAAAGGGTCCATCTCTATACCAGAAGAATGCAAAGTTCCTGTAATCATGGCTGCACAGGTAAAAACCACACTCTCCAAAGCCAAGAGCACAGCATCCATGGGAGCTGACAACATCCCAGGCTGCATTCTACATGAACTACAGAATGAACTGGCACCCCACCTAAGCACCATGTTCAATCATAGCCTCACCTCAGGCTTTGTGCCCACTGAATGGCGCACAGCAACGGTTATCCCACTCCATAAAGAGGGAGCCACCATAGACCCTGGGAACTACCGCCACACTAGCCTAATGAGCCTGGTCTGCAAGGCCATGGAACGTATCATCATGGAACTTATACACAAAGACATTGGTAATCTTCAAACTCTGGACCCTACCCATTTCAGGTTTGTAAAAGGCAGATTGTGTCTCCTAAACCTGATAGACTTCTTTGAAGCAGTCACCAAAGCCATAGATGAGGGTAAGGTGGTTCACACAGCCTATCTAGATCTTGCCAAGGCTTTTGACACCATCCCCCACTCTGGAATTATAGATAAACTCACTAAACTAGGTATAAATCCCTATGTCACAAGATGGGTTGCCAACTGGCTCACTGACAGAACCCACACTGTGAAAGTAGCAGACTCTAAATCCGACTTCAGACCAATGACAAGTGGAGTACCACAAGGTTCAGTCCTGGGTCCTCTCCTGTTTGGTATCTACTTTTCTGAAGTACAAGCTAACACAGAAGGTGTTTGCTAACAAAGTTCACAGATGAATGCAAACTACGAGCCATAACTGAAACTCCTAACGATGTGGACATCCTACTAAAGAGCCTCACTGAGACAGATGCCTGGTGTCAAAGCCATGGCCTCAAGCCCAATGCCAAAAAGTGCACTGCCATCCCCTTTGGTAAAAACGCTGTACCCATGAGCTACCACATATGTGGTAGTCTACTTAACACCAAAAGTGTGATAAGAGACCTTGGGACATAGGTGGACAGTAGTCTCTCCTTTGATAATCACATCACCACAGTTGTCAGGAAATCCTTCTATGTGGCACACCTCATCACAAAAGGTTTCTCATCCAGGAAAAAAAGAGGTCATTGTTCCTCTCTACCCATTACTTATTAGACCCATTATAGAGTACAACACCCCTTTTGGTATGTACCTCATAAGACATCTACAAAAACTGGAAAGGCCACAGAAATACTTTACAAAGAGGATTACTGGCCTCAAACAGATGCCCTATGCAGACTGTCTCAAAAAACTCCAGCTTTACTCCGTCGCATCTTGCCTACTCAGAGGCAATCTCTGCCTATCATACAAAGCTATGTCAAACTTAGAGCTGTTGGACATGCTCCACTTAAAGAAATCCCAATCCCTTCGAGCTACACCCTCTAGGGACCTAAACCTTGCCACCACAATAAACATAACATGCTGGAGGAATAGATTCCTGTCCCAGAGACTTCCCATACTCTGGAACAAACTACCTATCTATATCAAACAAAGCTCCTCATTAGCACTCTTCAAGAAAAATCTTGATGACTGGATGGAAAATAGGAAATTCACCCCGGGGAACACTTCTGTGCTCTGATCGACAGGGGCACAAGAAAATAATTTTCTTGGTTGGTGAAAGCCAGGGTACCTTTTTGGCTAGGCTTGTATAGGCCCTAGGGCCGATAGCCTAGTACCTACCTATGAACGTATGAACCTATACATCAGCTGGATTACTTCAGGAATGAAAATGTTAATTGAACTGAATGATCTTCTCAGAAAGGCAGAAGTTCCACCTGTATTTGGAATTAGGTACTGCAGGGTATATCTGGTCATAAGACAGACTGTCTGCAGTTTTGAGATTTATATACAGGTAGAGCTGTACTGCAGGCTTCTGGAATAGTGGGGAAAGCCTAGAATCGTGTACATGCATGGGTTGGCATAGTGTAACCCCTCCCTTATTTCCTATGAAGAGATATGCTGTTCTATTTTCAGAAATTGATTTAATTCATTGATGGACTAGAGGCTAAACAAGTTTGCCCCTCATCTTGGACAGGGAGTATGTAGTTATCACAGATATGTCACCCTACAGGTAGAGTATCTGTGCTAGAGAGCTCCAACCCTATGTCAGACTTGGCTCCCTGACAGCAATACCAGGTGTGACATATAGGTGGAGCTGCTGTACTGGAGAACATTGACCAGACTCAACTACCTCACCAAGTCCTCAGGTAAGTTTTGGCTATGCTCAGAATAGATATGGAGATTCGGTGGCATAGAATCTTACTACTTGTTTCTGGTATAGAGAGATGCCATTCAATTCAATATGTTGAGCTACACAGTGTTTGCTTCCCTCATGACATCATCAGAAAGCACCACCAGATAACATAGAAGTCAGAAGTAAGTGAAGAGAAGTTCAGCATACAGTACATATAACTCCAGTGATGTAACTAAAGTAGAAACTACGTTTCAGAATCATAAAGCCCACCAAAATGAAGATAAAACTTAGAACTGACCAAAGAATAAAGTGAAAAACTAATGTAGTGGCACTGTGGCATATAAAACTTTAATAAGACCACAATAAAATTATCCACAGTATGAACATTAAGTGCTTTCGGCCATCAACTGGACTTCTTCAGGATGTAGTAAACCCACAGTAAAACATCAAATAAATACTTGTGCAAGCAGTCCTATCTAACTGTTCAATGGATAACAAGTTAATGCATTGCTCAATTAATTAAGAAAAAATTAAGTTTGTTAAAGCCCAAAGAGCAAAAACCATAAAGTGCCAATACCCGGGAAAAAAAGCATAATAATAAGATAATAAGAAATCAAGTAAAAACATACATAGCATTATACATACTAAATCCAGAACATAACAAAACCCCTCTATAAAAGAATAAACAGTACAATTCTGGCTAATTTTCTTTCATTAAATCTGCTAAAAGCCATAAGCATTATAAAAATGAGCAGGATTATAGATGCAACACACACCCTATAGACACCATGACATTAAATCCACGACCATTACTGGACTCTAATTTGAGTTGCCTTCCCTGAAAATGAGAATTCAGCAACACTTGTATGATATTGTGAGGAATAACTTGAATAATGCCCTGTACAGGCATATTAATGACAATGTCACACATTCCTTTAAGTTTTATGTTCTAGACAGCATTGAAAGCATAGTCCAGGGAGGTCCTTGGAAAGATGTGCTTGAGTGGAAGGACGTTAGAAGACAACTCAAATTAGATGTGCTTAATTTTCTTACTGTGGATGAGTTTTTTATTATTATTATTATTTATTTATTTATTATTATTATTTATTATTTTTTTAGAGCTGGACAATGTCTCTATTTCCATGCCATTGCCAAACTCTGGAATGTGCTCCCTCTCTCTATTACTCAACGAGACTCTTTAAAAATATTTAAATTTGCACTAAAAGAAAACTATCTCAATAACCTTGTCTGTTCTTGTAGTCATATGATTAAACCACCTTAAATGTTTTGGCCACTATACACTACAAATACATTTACTAACTTAATATATTTGCAATTTACACTATCTATCTTCGTATCCAGTCTTTCTTGATTTCTTTATTTCTGTGGCTGAATAAACAGAATTGATTAAACAGTATTCTTACTTATGAGAATATACAAACAGAATTACTAAAAAATTAACACAATGGGTTTATTTTCTTGTATTGTATACCTCTATAATATGTATTTGTCTTGTATATCTATTTCAATTTGTATTATGTAAAAGCTTTCTTGACTTTCAAAGTTAAGTTGATGTTATGTAAAAATTTCTGTGACAGTATGGAGCTTTTCTTCCCGGGCCTCCACTGAAAATGGGTCGTTGGGCCCAGTGGAATTTCCCAGTCAACAAATGTCAATAAATAAATAAATTATTCTATTCTTTAATCATAAAGCGTGCTTTACGTCATTACAATGTAACTACAAGAGGAACTGATCAGAAAACATTAGCACATTATCTTTACCTGTTAACTATATTGCTTAATGCATTCTTTTCTAAGTAAATTAACATAACCATTTGTGTTTATAATTACTCACTTACTAGTGAAACAGTAAATGTGAGTCCCCAACCTGATAATCTGGGTTGGTGGCAATTTGCTACCATGAACTAGGACAGAAAGCAAATATTTTGGAGAATATTACTAGTCTTCCCTCAAAATTAATATGTCTTTATATATGTGTGTGTATGTTTGAATGCAAAAGTTTGTTTAAAGCACAGTTACTGCGGACAAGTGAGCACTAGAAGGCACTGAAATCCAGGCAGAGTAATGAGAAAAGGGTCTGGGGAAAGTAGGCTAAAGACCCATGTTTGATTTCCAGTGATGCCTGTTCTTGGGATTACATGGTGTAAGCCCATACGCAGGGCAGCTGTATGTATTTCTTGCACACTCTTGTGGTCAGGCTGCACTTGGTGTCTTGTTTAGAAATTCATAGGTGTGTGCCTTGTTTACACTTTCATCTGCTTAGTATTAGTGGTTTGACTTGATATATCATACCACTGGTGGCCATCAGATTTGTTTTTAGATTAAAGAGTTTAATTTAGTGGTAGGAAGGATCCAGTATCCACTATCTTAATTTGACACTGTCTTATTGTTGTTAACTAGTTGAGCTCACTAAAAGCCAGCACATTTTTACGGGAGCAGTGTCTGGTTCAGTGACTTGCTGAGTTCTACACTATGCAAGTGGAGACTAATAATGCTTTTCCTTTCAGGTCAGTTATATTTGCTGATTTTTTTTTCTTGCCATCTTCATAGCGGCCCTATGTCTGTGTGCAGTATCCTGACCAATGCTGGATTAATCAATAAACAATTAAAATACACAATCAAAGTAAAGTCTTCTAGTGAGAGAGCTCTTGGCTCTTACTGTACAGTGATATAAAAACTCCAGCTGACCACCTGAATTCACTCTCCCCACTGAAAAACAGTTTTTGAGTGTAAGTTTGACATTTGCCACAGAAAGATAGGAGTCTGGTTTCCACAATCTTAGCAACTATATCATTTCTCACTCTTTATGGGGCTGCTTTTCAATTTCAAAGCTTTCTTAGAAGCAGGCAGCTAACCCAGGACCTTACTTGATTACTAAATACAAGTGATTGCTCCATCTAAGGGATCTCTAGATGACTCTGTATTTACCCTTAGTGGCTTCAGCCTGATTCACAGAGATTAGCAAATATCTTGCTTAGTAGAGAAGTCAGCATTCAGGATGAAGATATCAGAGAAACAAGAAATATTTTAGAGCAATATTATACAGGATCAGAATGTGACTTGCCCTGAAGAGATATAACAGTAGCAACAGAATTTAAAAACATCTCTTAGGCAGTGAGGTCATATACTAATCTTACTTCATGAACTATTGTAATGGAATTTCTAAATTTAATCCTAAATTTGCCTCCATAATCCCCTGTCTTGTAGCTTCACAGTGATGTAAGTTTGTTTGGCAAAACCTGGGAACCAAATTTCACACTGAAAAAAAATTGTGTGGTGAATTGCATTAAGAATATAGAAACAAACACCACTGATGAAATATCATATACATCTATATATGATATATACATCTCTCTCTCTCTGTGTGTATATATATATATATATATATATATATATATATATATATATATATCTACACACACACACACACACACACACACACACACACACACACACACACACACACACACACAGATGTGTATACACACACACATATATATATATATATATATATATATATATATATATATATATATATACATATATATACAGAGAGAGAGAGAGATGACTTTCAATTACAGTGTCCGTCAAAACAGCAGAAACACTGAGGTAAGGCTCCAGGCATCAAAGGTTTATTGTTCATAAAAACAAGACACAATCGCTTTCACCCTGTGGGCTTCTTCAGGTGTAACAAATCAAGGTACTAGCTCCTCTATTTATACTAATTAACACATACAGCTTAGAACATTCTTAAAGGTATATTCAAGATACAAGCTCTGTATTAAACAATACTAGTAAAGTACAAAGGTCCAAAATACATAAATACAATATAAATATAAAAACATAGATATAAATAAAATACATGTAAACCTATGATTAAAAAAATTTATCTGCGCAGGGGTTTATTTCTTAGAGCTGGTTTTAGAGGGATATTTTCATTCAGGCCATGAACTATAGTAGCTTTAAGTCTAATGATCCATCTGGCCTCTAAGTTTTCAGTTTTTATCTTGACATCACCTCCACGTATACTTTCAAAAACTCTACCTATAGCCCTGAAAGAAAATACATGTTGGGAATTGGTATCACTGATATGTTTTGCTAAGGCATTGTGTAAACTGCCTTTTCTTATGTGGTGCATGTGTTTCCTGATTCTTTCTTTAAAAGGTCTGTCAGTTTTACCTACATAAAATTTGCTACAAATATTACATGTAGCGAGATATACTATATGTGGGGAATCACATCGTGCATTGATATTAAAAGTGAAAACCTCTTGTGTATCTGGATGTTGAAAGGATGTGTTAGTGTCTATATACCTGCAAAAATTGCATTTACCAGAAGGTCTGCTACCTTTGACTCCACTTGGACAAGTATTCTCTTTATAATGACATAACTGTCTGTGTAGAGACTTCTGATTTTTTAAAGTAAACTGTGGTTTAGCTCCAATATATTTTTTAATCTGTGTATCAGATGTTAAAATTTTCCAATTTTTATTAATAATGTCAGTATAATGTTGTATGTCTCTAGCATAACTGAAACATAACCTCAAAGGCTGTAAGTTTGAAATGCATCTATTTTTCTGATTGGTAACATTACATTTAGAAAAGTAAGGCTTGGCTTTACTTTTTCTCAATCTCAAGACATTGTTTAGTCCTTGGTTTATAAGGTTAGGTTCATAGCCCCTTTGTTTCAACTCAACCTGTACATTGGTGAGTTGCAAATCAAAATCACTGGCACTAGCATTCAATCAAGAAGCTCTAAAAAATTGGTTCTGTGCCACATTCTTAAATATAAAATCAGGGTGCATACTGTCCCTATATAATAAATTATTAACATGGCATTCTTTCCTGTATAACTTCACACTGAACTGACCTTTTGAGTCCTGTAATACAGTAACATCCAGAAAATTAATCTCAGTCAAAGAATGATTTACTGTAAACCTTAAAAAACTCATTGTGGTATTAATAAACTCTACAAAACTATCAAATTCAGATACTGTACCTTCCCAAATCAAAAAGAGGTCATCCACAAACCTTCTAAAAAATCTAATCTTATTTTTGAATTTAACATTTTCTAAGATGGCTTGTTCCCAACATAACATCGCAACATTAGCATACCTGTTGGCGCAGGAGGTCCCCATGGCAACTCCTTGTCGTTGCCAATAAAATTTATCTTGAAAAATAAAGACATTGTTTTCTAGGACCAATTTCAGTAGCATGCATATAGATCTTATAAAACTACTATCGTGTTTGCCACAGTCAGTCAACATTTTGGCAACACTGTTAATACCATATTCATTCGGTATAACCATAAACAAGGAAACTACATCAAGTGTAGCTAACAACATATGTTTACCCTTCATTGGTTCTATATCATGTGTGAAAACATATAAATCTTTGACAAAATGTTCAGTATCTTTTATAATATGACAAGTTTCATCAATCAAAGGTCTTAATGTTTTCTCTAAAAAAATGGAGATTGATTCAGTGCACTAGTTTCTCCCAGCTACAATAGGTCTCATGGGAGGATTTTTTAGGTCCTTCTGTATTTTGGGAAGACCTTGAATAATGGGTACAGTTGGACTGAGTATCAAAAAATAATTATACAGGTTAATATCTATTAAACTAGAAGTAAACATGTCTTTTAATATTTTATGTACTGTGCTAATCATCTTATTGACATATGTTCTACTTATAATTTTATAAAACAAATCATCACTCAACAGCAGCAGCATTTTGTTAACATAATCATCCTTATCCAAGACAACAGTGGGGCCTCCCTTATCAGCAGGTCTTATTATGATCGTAGGGTTAGACTGTAAGTTTTTTATTGCTAGGTATTCATCTTTCTTTAAATTGTGCCACCTCTTCCTATCAACCTTATTGTTTAATTCATGAAAAACTTTGTAAGCATCATCAATACATAGCTTTTCAAATACAGAAAGAACAGAGTTCAACTGTGGAGTGAAGGTACTCGTTTTTTTAAAAACTGAACCTTGAATGTCAACATTGTTCTCAAACATTAACTTCAACATTAAATTTCTAGTGAAAAGTTTAATGTCTATAATAATATCAGCTATGTTGGAGTCCATAGTTGGAATAAAAGAAAGTCCTTTGTTTAAAACATTATATTCAGCTTCAGCCAGAAAAGGCAGTTTAAACAATGCCTTAGCAAAACATATCAGTGATACCAATTCCCAACATGTATTTTCTTTCAGGGCTATAGGTAGAGTTTTTGAAAGTATACGTGGAGGTGATGTCAAGATAAAAACTGAAAACTTAGAGGCCAGATGGATCATTAGACTTAAGGCTACTATAGGTCATGGCCTGAATGAAAATATCCCTCTAAAACCAGCTCCAAGAAATAAACCCCTGCGCAGATAAAATGTTTTTAATCATAGGTTTACGTGTATTTTATTTATATCTATGTTTTTATATTTATATTGTATTTATGTATTTTGGACCTTTGTACTTTACTAGTATTGTTTAATACAGAGCTTGTATCTTGAATATACCTTTAAGAATGTTCTAAGCTGTATGTGTTAATTAGTATAAATAGAGGAGCTAGTACCTTGATTTATTACACCTGAAGAAGCCCACAGGGTGAAAGCACTTATGTCTTGTTTTTATGAACAATAAACCTTTGAAGCCTGGAGCCTTACCTGAGTGTTTCTGCTGTTTTGACGGATTTTATTTCTTTTCTGAGGTATCTGGTTGAAGTTGGAACTTTTTTACTGTTATTTATTTGTCTTTACTGTTCCAACAGAACCAGAATTATGGCAACAGGTATTAATTCTAACTTGGGAGATGTGGAACTGGACTATATACCCATTTCAAAAAATCTATGGACTAATGACAATATGGGTCAATTTATCTTTAAGGTGAGCAAACAAAATAACCCATTGCTGAGTGGAAATACCACTTTAGAAAATGATGATGCTGCTAATATTGATTTTGTTGCACTGAAGAGTGAGTTGTTTGTTATTGAAAAAGACTTATTGAAGTTAAAACGGACTCAGTTTGAGAAATATCATATGCAGACATGTATTTCTGAAGGCATTATCCCTAGGGGTCTCAGAATTTTAAAAATGCCTGCTCAAACAGACTGTGATCCATCTTTGCTTTCTGCTTGGCAGAAATTGAATATACAGACCAGTTTTGGTTATCTGAAACTGTTAGTGGAATCGGCAGTGAAAGAAGAAATTAAACTTTTGTCAATGGTGAAATCAAAATATCTAGATATCTGTGCCAAGTATGAATCTAGTATTTTAACCAAATTTTTTAATGACATATTAGATAATGTGTCTGCCTATGGTCGTAGGCTGACACAGATTAAGCTTAAAAAACGAATAAGGGACAGAACGGATTTCTCGGCTGGTCAAGTTTTTATGTGGCCGAGAATAGCACCTTCAACCAGCTTCAATCACGTCAATAATGGCCGTGGGTCTGAATCAACTCAACGTACATCTTTAAATGATTTTACTACCAACAGCACTAGTATTTTGCATGTGAATACTGAGACCGAGAACGCACCCCGAGATTCTAAAGGGCGGAGCTCTGCAACTGGTGAGCTAGGTTGCGATTGCCCCAACAGCGATACAGCAGTTACCAGAAAGAAAGTCACGGTAACTCAAGCCCAAGTGCATCGAGAGGGTAATGGCAGCATACAAGAGGGCATCGATGAACTTTTACCTGCTACACCTGATTTTTTAGGCAGTCCACATTCTATGGGGCTACGTTTCCCTTTACCTACCAGAAACAGATCTGTGAGTCGAGGTTGAGGAAGGACGGAACAAGTGGAGCTGAGGGGGAGGAGCACAACCAGAAACAAACAGAGGTAAATGGACAGCTTGGTGAGTCCTTACAACATAAAAAAAGCTTTTCTCAACATGAAAAACTAGTTTTGAACTTGTCAAAACACATTTTGTCTGAAGCTGAATATAATGTTTTAAACAAAGGACTTTCTTTTATTCCAACTATGGACTTCCAACATAGCTGATATTATTATAGACATTAAACTTTTCACTAGAAATTTAATGTTGAAGTTAATGTTTGAGAACAATGTTGACATTCAAGGTTCAGTTTTTAAAAAACCGAGTACCTTCACTCCACAGTTGAACTCTGTTCTTTCTGTATTTGAAAAGATATGTATTGATGATGCTTACAAAGTTTTTCATGAATTAAACAATAAGGTTGATAGGAAGAGGTGGCACAATTTAAAGAAAGATGAATACCTAGCAATAAAAAACCTACAGTCTGTGTGTAAATGCAAAATACATCACGAAG
The DNA here is from genome assembly GCF_019279795.1 of Protopterus annectens. Lineage (NCBI taxonomy): Eukaryota > Metazoa > Chordata > Ceratodontiformes > Protopteridae > Protopterus > Protopterus annectens. Next base: position 1,400,627,693 of record NC_056729.1, read on the forward strand.
AAAACGGAATGACGGTACACTATCATATTGTGATAACTACAAGTGTTCAGGAAGATGAAACTATAGATGAAAAATGAAATCATATCAGCACGGCAGCCCTACTAGGCAATTCTGATATAGTATCATTTACAAAAAATGCAAAATATTCAGAGTAATACAGTAGCATTAACACTGCATAAAAGGACAGTATGACGAAAAAAACATTTTTAGTGTGTGAGCATGGTGGTCCTAAAAGATCTTATTGTTCTTCCTTTCTGCACATTATCTTCACTCAGTCCATTTCTGAGAAAGAGCTTCACTGCATCACAAGCTGACTATTGCCACTGTAACAAACAAGCTTATGTACACGAAATTTTGTAATAGTTGTCTTGGGGGTATTTTCTTTTACTAGAAGCTGTTGGTCTGGAACACAAAAGTAAAATTCACTTCTGCAAGGTACACTTTTCCTGAAGCTGTGTGGAAGCAAATAGAACTTTTAAATAGATGCAAGCCATGCACAGGAAACATACATGACCACTGACACGCAGGCACAGAGGTTCTTGGACTTTGTCAATGAAAATGCTCTGGAACAGCTGGTTGGCACACCCACTAGGGGCTCAAATATCCTGGACACAGTACTCACTAAGATGAGGATGTGTTGTACCTACCCTGTGTAATGTCCTCTTTATAAAAACTGGACCACAAAACAGTCTTCTTTGAAATAAATATAAGGCCAGATACCCCATTGAGCTGAAAAATGCTAAAGAATTCCTCCAAGACAAATTACTTCATACTAAGTGGTGCCATAAGAAATTTCAAAGCTCCCCTGAACCCAGAAAAGCATTGTTGGACATGCTACACTTAAAGAAATCCCAATCACTCAGAGCCACATGCTCCAGGGATCTAAACCTTGTCATCACAATAAACAAAACATGCTGGAGGGATAGGTTCCTGACCCACAGACTCCCCAGACTCTGGAATAGATTGCCCATACATGTCAAGCAGAGTGCCTCTCTGGCCCTCTTCAAAAGGAACCTTGATGATTGGATGGGAGAAAGGAAATTCACCCCGGGGATCATGTCAGTTGCCCTGCTAGACAGGGGTCCAGGGAAGTAAATAGTGTGGGAAGAAATAGCCAGGGAATTGTTATGGCTAGGCTTGTATAGGCCCTAGGGCTGATAGCCTAGTACCAACCTATGAACCTATGAAAACACAGAATCCCATGCAGAGGTGTTTAATGCCTTGTGTAGCCACTTAAGCAGTTGTATAGAATCAGCAGTACCAGACAGGATTAAACCCAGGTCTTACCAGAAAACAAAGCCACCCTGATGGACCCCTGGTATAAACAAACTATACAACAAAAGAAAGAAAGAACGAAGCTAATGTCCAGACATAAGTGGGAACATGCTCAGCAGAAGAAGAAATCACTCACTAGATGAAACAAACAAATCAGAGATCTAGACAAGTCCTCAAAAGCAGATTATGAAGCAAAAATAGCCTCCCTAGCAAAGGAAAATCACAAAGCATTTTTAACCACATCCAAAATTTTAAGGGGAATACACAGCTATGCATAGAGTTGTTTGTGGATGGCACCACCCGTGATCAACTGGAGGAAATAGCCAACCTGTTAGCTGATACATTTGGATCAAATTTCACCCCCTGTCCCCACTGGTCATTCCCAAAGTATACTTTCCACAATTTCTCAGCCTATTATCTGAAGACAGCAGGTCATCTCAGCAGTCTCTAAGGCTAAATATATGGCATCAATGGGACCTGACAACATCCCAAATTGCCTTTTAAATAACTTAAAACATGACCTAGCAAACCCACTTGGATCCCTGTTTTAACTACAGCCTCCAGACAGGCTATGTTCCAGCAGAATGGAAGACAGCAACAGTCATTCCTGTGTATAAAGGGAGACCATCAACCAACCCAGGGAATTAAATGACCATAAGCCTGACTAACCTCATCTGTTGGTCATGGAAAGCATCATGGAAAGAATCATCATGGACCTTATCACTAAGGACATAGGTAATCTCCAGACTCTGGACCTGCCCCAGTTCAGATTTGCTAAAGGTAGATCATGTCTTTTAAATCTAGTTGACTTCTTCAAGTAGGTCACCAAGGCCTTGGAGGAAGGAAAGACTGCGCATACCATCTACTTTGACCTGACCAAGGCATTTGACACAATTCTCCCCTCAGGTATTATACAGAAACTCTCTCAATTGTGCATAACCTCCTATGTCACTAGGTGAGTAGTCAAATGTCTCACTGACAGGACACATACTGTCAAAGTGGATGAATTCACCTCTAGGAAGAGGCCAGTCACTAGCAGTGCACTGCAGCGTTCTGTAATAGACCCTCTCCTGTTTGATATTTATTTCTCAGAAGTCAAGGCAAATGTAGATGGACTTCGGCTGACCAAGTTCACAGATAACTGCAAACTGGGAACAGCCATTAAATTCCTGAACAAAACTGGTATACTGCTGAAAGGATTAATGCAGACAAATGATTGGTTCCAGAACCCTGGTCAGAAACTTAATGCAAAAAAGTACATAATTATTCCCTTTGGGAAAGAAAATATCCCAGCTAATTACTATATAGACAGCACCCCGCTAAGAGTAGACCCACTGTTATGGGATCTGAGTAATACAGCTGATATTAATCTGAACATCAACCACCATGTGTCCACAGTGGTGAGGAAATCCTTCTATGTGGCACAATTCCTAAGTAAGGGCATGACATCCAAATCAAAGGATGTTACAATTCCATTGTAGTCAGCCCTCATCAGACCAGTAATTGAATACAATGCACCATTCTGCATGAAACTCATAAGACATCTGCAATAGCTGGAGCATCCACAGAGGTTTCTCATCAGGAAGACAGAGAGTATAGAAAACAAGTCTTACGCAAAAGTCTGAAAGTCCTATCACTATATTCTGTCACTCTGACAGACTACTAAGGGCCTATCTGTGTATAGCCTACTGGGCAGTCTCCAATCTGCCCCTGGTGGAAATGTTGCACATTTGTAATTTTAATTGCACAAGTTTCATTCATTCCAGGGATCGTAACCTAGGCTCTGAGATGAATAAGTCATGCTGGAGAGATAGATACATCTCTCAGAGACTACCCCTTCTCTGGAACAAGCTTCCCATTCATGTGAAGCAAAGCTCTTTCCTGACCCTCTATAACCTAGATCAATTTATTTCTGGGATGGTGACTATATCCCTCATGGACAGAGGCAGTTGGTATCAGATACCATTGCACAGGGTCATACCTCTATGAACTTTGTTCACCTAGCTATTGAAAACTGGGAAACTCGGATTAAATATGTCTAGGCTTGTAAAGTCTCTTGGGCCATTAGCCTAGTAATTACTCTGAGCCTATGAACCTGTGCTACTCTACAAAATGTGATATAAACAATATACAGTTTCATAGCTCATGCCTTCCTGTTTTTCTGATGTCTTATATGATTTAATGTGATGCATCAATTTCTTCTCTCTCTCACTCTCTCTCTCTTGCTTTATGAGAGATTGATGCTGTGAAAAAAAGAAGTTCCACATCTTTACAATAATAGTTTATGGAACAATAATCATTATTTTGTCAAATTAGAATACTGTAGTTTGTGCATCTTCCAAACTATGTTAACACTGTAATCTCTGCTCAGTACTAATTTATTTTACTGCATCTTTCATCTGCAGACTGTAAAGTAATAATTTCTAAATGCATGTGTCAGTCCATATTAGGGAATTATTTCTGTATGTTTTGGGGGATTGTGAATACTTCTGAGAAACCTAAATTATTTCAGTTTTCTCTCTACTTTACTGACTTGAATATCTTCATTTATAATATACAGCTGCCACGGTCAAACAGAATATCCTGCTTAACTTTCATCACAAAATACTGTGTTACATTCCATATGTTATTGCATTTATGTGTTTGAAATATGCTCCAGATTGAACTCAGGTAAAAAAAGGTTCCCCACGATATTTTCAGTTTCTGATTTCCCCTGCCTTTTCTTTGATAGAGATGTGTGTTCACTTTTGGTGACTACTGCACAGACAGACCATGCATTTCTGTCATTATTTCATTAATTTAAAATGAATCAGTGTCACATGCACTAGACTCACACCCTTGGATTTTGTTCTCTTGCATCCTGAAAGTCACATTTTTAGAATAGCTGCTTCAAGAAATATACATAGATGACAAAAGTTTATGATGTCACACTGCCAGCATACAAATCACATTTCTTTTTCTAAGGTTAAAATGCTACAAACAATTACATTTTCAAAATGGAAATACACAGAAATCAAATAAACTATACTTCTCCCGACAGATGGTACTTAGTACAGTAAGTAGGAAGATAAAAAATGTAATTAAAACAAATGCATGATTTGAAAAAGGATGATTAATCCATGCTGTTAATCACTAGTGCATTTCCATTTTGAAATACAGTACACTAATTTATTTTTAGAAGATTCTGGGCAACCATTAAATTGCTTTTCCTTTTTACATACAGAGACATCATAGCTCACTAATGTACAGCTGCTTGAGTCATACTTTATATGAATAGTCTCCTACATGAAATTAATATTTGCTTGTTGCAGTTTTGTATTCGTCAGTATTTTGCTGATGTTTTCCTTCCTTTAACTCTCCTCAAATGACAAGCTCAGCTGCACCACTACAGTTTCCATTACAATTTCATTCTGGTTGAAATCCCAAAGGGTTTTGAAAATGTCCCAGTCTTGTAATTACTAAAATGCTGTTGAGGCTCCTTGAATAAACTGGCCATTTTTTTTTGTGATTGCCACTCATACGTACTATCAGAAGCTTGCAATTAGTGAAAATCAGAAAAGAAAAATAATCTGTAAAAACACTGCCCCCCTCCCCCCCACCCCCCACGTCTGGTATTTATATATACCAAATCTGATATTGCTGCATTTCAAGGAAAGGAACCCCCCCCCCCCCCCCAGGAGTCAGGATTCTCAAATATAAGATGAAGTACTCATTATTTCCACCTTAATGATCACACATAAAATTGTCAATTACTGGTACATCATATAGAAGTCTGCCCCCTCCCCAAGGTTCATATTCTAGGCTAAACTGAGGCAACCCCTGAAATCACTTGTATTGAAGCCTTACTACCACATGCTTTACCTTCTAGTGCCTCACAGATGTAGAACAGAGTGGTATCAGTAAGTAGGTCAAATGTTCTAGGATAACTGTGAATCTCTGCCTTGCCTCATTGACATTCAAGGATGCATCAGCTTTTCTCTCTGACTGTACCAGTGGCTGCGCAAAAAATATGCCCCTTCTATTTACTCCAGGAGTAGTACACCTCCCTGATGGGCAGCTGCCAAAAGTAGTCTTGTCAGTGGAATATCATCATCAGTCATCATCAGCCCCACCCTTTTCCCATTTTCTATATGGGGTTGGGGTGCTGCATCAACTGTCACCATCTTTTTGATTCATTGCCACTCTCCTACCTTGACTGACAGTCATGTCTGATTGTATTAAGTTTGTTCTCACACAATCAAGCCATCTCTTTGCTGGATGCCCTCATTTCCTCTTGCCTTCTTCCAAATTGTCTTCATCAGATTGCCTTTTGCTTTCCTGCACATGTGCCTGAACCACCATAGTCTGTTCCCTTTGACATTCTATGTAATTGGTGCTACATGTGCTTCTGGTCTGATGTCTTCATTTCTTTGCCTGTCCCACAGTGTGCATTCTACTACCCATCTCAGACACATCTCCATCATCTCTAGCTCCCTCAGCTGGTCTCCCTTTACTGCCTAGATTTCTGCACCATACATTAGCATTGGTCACACCACTGTTTTGTACACCTTACTTTTCAAGTTCTTTAGCAGTCTTCTGACATACACAACCCCCAACACTCTGTGCCAGTTGACTGCAGCCCCTCTGATTCTAGTTTTCACAGGGAAGTAGGTGAGTGTGAGTGCTTGCAGGGACACAACCTCAGCATGTGCTACATGTTAAGTGTTACATAACACTGTCAGTCATAAAAAAATCCATAAAATCTTTTTGGAAAGAAGCATTAATATTCAGAATAATATTGACACCCACTGAGATTACACAAAGGCAAATCTAATATTGCAGACTACAAAGATTAACTTAAGTAGATGAAACAAACCACTGGCTAGCTTATGTGGCACCTTCTGGAATATTCTTTCTAGTCATCATTCTTCTTCTTCTTCTTCTTTCGGCTGCTCCCATTAGGGGTCGCCACATCGGATCAACTGTTTCCATTTCTTCCTGTCCTCTGCATCTTGCTCTGTCACACCAACCACCTGCATGTCCTCTCTCACCACATTCATAAACCTTATCTTAGGCCTTCCTCTTTTCCTGTTACCTGGCAGCTTCATCCTTAGCATCTTTTTCCCAATATACTCTGCATCCCTCCTCAGTACATGTCCAAACCAATGTAATCTTGCCTCTCTGGCTTTGTCTCCAAACCTTCCAACCTGGGCTGACCCTCTAATATACATATTCCTAATTCTGTCCATCCTCGTCACACCCAGTGCAAATCTTAACATCTTCAACTTTGCCATGTCAAGCTCTGACCCCTGCCTTTTTGTCAGTGCCACTGTCTCCAACCCATATAACATAGCTGGTCTCACTACCCTCTTGTAGACCTTCCCTTTCACTCTTACTGGTACTCGTCTGTCACAAATCACTCCTGACACTCTTCTCCACCCACTCCATCCTGCCTATACTCTCTTCTTCACCTCTCTTCCACACTCACCATTACTCTGAACTGTTGATCCCAAGTAATTAAACTCATCCACCTTCGCCACCTTACTCCCTGCATCCTCACCATTCCTCTATCCTCCCTCTCATTCACACACACACATATTCTGTCTTAGTCCTGCTGACCTTCATTCCTCTTCTCTCTAGAGCATATCTCCACCTCTCCAGGGTCTCCTCCACCCATTCCCTACTCTCACTACAGATCACAATGTCATCTGCAAACATCATAGTCATTGGGGACTCCTGTCTGTTCTCATCTGTCAACCTGTCCATATTCTTAAACTGCGAGCCACACCATGCAGTTGTCATTCAATGAGGGCTCACACTGTTACATTTCAAAATGTTCTCATGTTATAAACCTGTAATGTTCCTTTATGCTGCATTCATTACAGAATTTGTAATAAAAGCAAGGGAAAAAATCTATAGCAGACTGTCCATCTTTCTAACTGCTTCTCCTAGGCAGGCAATGTTCCATAGTATTTTTCTGCCTATAACGAAACAGAACTGTGCCACCTTATCTAAACTTGAAACATACAACTATACCACCGTGTCTTACAAAACACAAACATGTTTTCTGGCCTAGCATGCTTAGGGATAAATGTCTGAAATAATTATACTAGAGAATATCCATTCTGACACTTATATTTCAGTATTATTCCTCTAACTGTAAAGCACTGAGGCTTAGCCTAGCCTACTGGACATGTCCAGGGCATACATGACAGAGTGTTCAGCTTTCCATGCATGTCCAGACCACGAGTACTAAATCTGTCTAGAGTTGTACTAACTATACCACAACCTTGGCTTGATATTGGTGTGCTGTTTTACCTATACTGACTTCCACTAGCAGATGTGCCAGCATGACAACCATGACAAAGGGAATGGCCTCTCCTTGGCATAGACACCGCCACAATCGATGTTGCTGTGGAAGTGCTAGCACTGCAGGAGTGGGATCTCAGTCATTCATGATCATGTTGGCTAACATCTGCAGATGTAACAGATGACCAGCCATGAGGGCAGCCCCTTGCTCCTGACAGACCAACCCATAGAAGACACTGCATGGTCCAATGTGTGATTCATTCTACATAAAAAAAAAAAATTACACATACTTGACATACACTCCATAGGCCAGCACATACAGCCTGGATCACCCTCACTATTCTCTGCCATGGTTGTGGTAAAGTTAGCCTACACCTCCATGATTTCCCTGTACATAAGTTTGGTGGTAACTACTAATACACCAACCTAATGGGGGAGGGCAGTAAGCATAGTTCTGGTGAGCACCATTACCAACCACCATATGTGGATGGCAATGCCCACAAGTGTAAGGGGCAAAGGCAGACCTCGCTGATATGGTGATCATCACACTTCCCTGATTTATAGTGTCACCATCAACCTGTCCACTGTCATATAGATAGCATATCTGCACGAATTGAGACTGTGTCCATACTCTGAGTAGGGGATGTAGGGTCATACTCCCTGTGTCCATCACACACACACACACACACACACACACACACACACACACACACACACACACACACACACACACACACAAAATACAATTTCCTGTCTCTTTTTTGTTTTTGTTTTGTTTTGTTTTTTTGCTCTTTATTTGACCCTGCTATTTGTGATCATCAGACTCTTCCCAGCCAATTGTCCCATTCATTCCTTATCACCGGGGTAATGGTCAACTTGGAAAGGTCATCCCTGAGATAGACATCAGAGTAGTTTGTGGAGTTCTTTTTTGTTATTGTTTGTTTTGTTTTTTCCTGTCCCTACCAGAATGTACCAGGAAAGGCTTCATTCAGAGGAGGAGTTCAATGCACTGACAGCAGCAGATGACTCTTCACTTCCACAACGGGCATTCCTCCAGACACACACTCTGCACCCCTTACCACATCAGCTCATCCACACCTTCATTATCAGAGGCTGCAGAGCCTCCAACATCAAACAGAGTCAGTTCCACAGTGCTGGTGCTGATTGAAGATTCACCTGTGAATACACCAAAGAAAAAGTATGCAGTGTAAGTAGGACCCAACACCAAAACTACACTTGCCACAGATATCTTTACAATGATAAAACTAGAATAACAGTTAATACCCATGGCCATACCTCAGGCAGATGACTGTGGAACTTTGATCCCCAATATACCTGTATAACATGGCATAATTCAGACAGATTTACTGAACATTACACTGACTATATGTGAAGATGTTGCAACAATTGATAATATGAGGTACATATACATAGCCAGTGTGTCTGTGATTGAAACTTTCTGGGACCTGTCTATCATCTCTCATTACACTGTGGTACTCCATGGAGGTGGTATTGCCTTTCAGCAAGGCCAGGAACTTATCCACCCACCAAAAGCTGCCCTTCTTTCTCAAGTTATGGCTTCTACTCAGTAGCAACCATTGATCATATCTGTGACCCTACAATAGACCATGTTGTAGCTGCAGTCCCGACCACATTTACTTCATTGGCCATTTCAGCCCAAGCTTAGTCATGGAAGGGGTGATCAGTGCATGGACAGCTAAGAGCTGTTGGCTATGGAGATGGGGGAAGTGTAGTAACACCTCATTTTCCACTTCTTAAAATTAGGGCTTGCAAGTAGATGCGGATAGGCCTCCAGAGCCCGTATATTTTTTAGGGCCCTGTTTTTTAGGTATTACTCAGTTGGTGTGGAAAATAGTGGAATTAATAGTATTGTTCTTGTAAATCTGTAGTATTCATATACTCTTACGCCATACCTTACACTCAGTTTGTGCCTGATAGTTATATATGTCTGCCCACAATCTTTAAGGAAATGTCAGGCATTGTATGTGTACGGAGCACAAGGCCCAGCAGTGATGGTTCCCAAGTGGTGATTAAGAGGGAGCTTTCCCACTGGGCATAAGTGGTCAAAGACTGCATCTCCAACCACCCAGTTCTATTAGCCAACCCAGTGTTCCCCTCCCTTTTTTGTCTATGCCTTGCCCTTATGTTGTACAATCTCCCAACACCATTGACGGTTTCCAATGTTTGTCTGTTTACTTCACCATTGTGTTCCCCTCTACACTCTGCCAGTTATGTCTGTCTTTCCCTGCTAAATAACCTCCCCATCTTACAAAATGTTTACCCCCTGTCTTCTTGCCCCAACTTTTCCTTCTTAAAGAAAAAAAAAAAAAGAAATGCCCCCACACATAACTCTCAACTTCTAGGATATTTGAGTTATGTACACAATTGGCTCCAACTGTTCAGCATAAAAACTGTAGTTTTCTAACATATCATTGAGAACTGACATTATTAAATAATTGCAACCATTGTAATTCACCAGGATTACTGAGCTAAGAGGTTGAGCGATATGCTCCTATCCCACTGTCCACCCTGCTCATTCCTTATTTGTTCACTTTGTATTCTACCCTCTGCTTGCTTCCCCTTTTCATTACTGCCATATACTCTAATTTCCAGCCTTTAATCTGATGAAAAAAATAGATAAACACAACACACATGGTTCACAGAGAGCAAGGTCAATGCACATGTATAACCAAGGAGACATAACACTTTTCATCCTGTCATCAAAATGAAATCCAGTCCTTATCATGTGCTACAGATACTGCCATTGGTTACACGTAGCTTCATAGGTATGTACTAGGCTAATGACTGTTTTTAGTGCAGACTCCATGTTAAGCACCCCTCTAAGCATTGTTAACTTTGGGTCTTGCATTATAGCAGCTCTGAACAAGGATATTATTTAGCCATTTTTTAGTGTAATCAGAGCATTCTATGCACTACATTGATTTTAAGGAGTGATATGAGCTGCTGTTTTGACCAGATTTTGGATTTTTAATTAAAGATGTTATATCACTTCATAGTATTTTAATTGTATGCTCAGTATTTAACACATCTGGCAAGAGAAGTGTCAAATAGGAAAGCCCCAGCAAACAGCACAATATAAGGTGGGGTTCCTAGAGTGTGATTTCCTGCAAAGCTAATGCTTGTTGCAGGTATATGGGCAAACAGTGTACAGCTCCCCTACTGTAAAATCAGGAGAAAGATGTTGCAAATTTGGGCATATAGCAAAAGCATGCAATACTGAAAAACAAGGAAAAGATGTTAAGAAGCTGAGAGGAAGTTTAATGATTCAGCATGTTTTCTTGAAGAAAAAAGTGTGCAGAGTTTGAAGAATACATTAAGAACAGTTTGTAAAAAGCAACAGAGATCTTGCTTTCTCCGTTGCTTTTTTCAAAACTGTCTTGCTATGTTAAATGGGTTTAACATAGCAAGACAGCTTTAAAATAAGCAACAGAGGTTCTCAGTTGCTTTTTTTAAAGCTGTCTCACTATGTTAAACCCATTTAACATAGCAAAACAGTTTGTAAAAAGCAAAGGAGATTTTGCTTTCTCCGTTGCTTTTGCCAACAGCTCTGATGTACTGCGTAGGCATACGCATGCGCAGTACATCAGAACTGCTGCAGAATACCAGACAGCTGCAGAAGGGCATCAAAGAGGCATTATACAATGCCATTATTTAAGAAAAGTAATTATATTTTTTCTTAAATAATGTCATTGTATAATAGCAATAACCCACTTCTGGGTGTGGGTAATGCTGGATTTATCCACGGTTGGCTTTGTTTGGCCCCTCGGGCTTCGCCCTCGTGACCAAACCACACCAACCGTGGGTAAATACAGCATTACCCACACCCAGGCGTGGGTTATTGCTATAGTAACTACCATGTTCATACTTTTAATCTACTTACACGTCAAATGCATATTGACCTCCTCACATTTCTGTGCAGAATTATAGTTAAATTTCAGCACTCTTGCCACGGAGGAGCAGTTACAGGCCATAGTTTCAAAGAAGAAAAGCTCCCAATACAACACTGTTTTTAAACTATTCTCCTACCTTCCTCACATTGACAGTTTTAGGCCTCAAAACGAACCTTACAGCACAAAGCTAACATTGTAGTAGGAAAGAAAAGAAAACATTCCAGCAGAAAGGTACTCAGTGGTCATAACCTATAAAAAAAAAAAAAAAAAATTAAAAGTTTATCAGTTATATCTAAATCTTATTTGCTGTGGATGCCTACATATGCGAGCACAGTCTAACATTGTAAGCACTCTTTACAAGTGTTGCCCCGATAATGGAAAAGTACCCATTTTTGCTACATACCTTGTAAGACTTACATGTGAAAACAAATGCAGGTAGAAGACAAGCATGTGAATTTGGAAGCAAATACTCAAGGCAGCAGTTGGCTAGAACCTAAGAAATATAATACAGCTTTATAACCTGCTAATTTTATACTGAAAACACATACAGGAATACAGGACATCATATAAAACAATGAAGATTAATTATATGAAAGTGGCTTATAAATAAAACATGCATATATTTGATAACACTACGAGATAATGGCTCAAGATTACCTGGAAGAACCCAAATTAAAAAATATAGATATTTTGCATGGGGAGAAATAAAACATGTATATTCTGAAGCTAGAGCTTCAGAGAAGGCGCTTATGAAACATTCTGTTTTACTTAAATGAGAAATGGGCATGTCAGAAATAATCCCACTATGTCTTATGTTACAATGAAACTAGATTTTTAACCACAAATGTAGCATGCTAATTCTGATACACCAAGTAGGTTACCTATTACAGAAAGGCCTCAGACTTGGACATATCTGATTAAGCAAGCAAAATGTTCAACATGGTGGGTTTTACTCAAGCAATAATGCCCGATAGGGTGCATGTTACTGTGTAAATAGTCCCCGGCCAGGGGTGTTATGAGGCCCAATGATGCAGGTGTTATTTACAGAGTGACACAAACCCTGGAGGGCATTATTGTGCTTAGAGAAAGGGCTCTCTGTAAAATTGTTGTATTTTTATTTATTTATTTTATTGCTACATATATTTTTTAGATATATATTTTGATGTAAATTAGTTCCCCTACCTAATGTTTCAAATTTGCTGTATTATATATAAAGCATTTTAACACAAACCTTGTTATTTAATTATTTTGCAATTTTATAAGAACAACATTTAAAAACTGTTCCTATTTTTGAGCCTTTGTTCCCCCTTTGTTTCAGGTTTTATACAGATTTCTTGAGGTACAGTCATCCCTCTCCATAAAGGAGGAGTGACTACAGACCCTGGAAATTATCACCCCATTAGCCTGACAAGTCTGATATGTAAGGGTATGGAGCGCATCATCATGGACCTAATTAACAAGGATATAGGGAATATCCAAAGTCTAGTTCCCATGCAATTTGGTTTTGTGATATGTAGATCATGCCTGCTCAACCTGGTTGACTTCTTTGAGTCAGTCACCAGAGCTGTGGATGAGGGCAAGGCAGTTCATACAGCCTACCCCGATTTGCCCAATGCCTTTGTTACCATTCCTCACTCAGGAATTACTGATAAACTCACCAAACTAGGCATCAACCCTTATATCATTAGGTGGGGTTGCAAACTGGCTCACAGATAGAATGCACAGTCTGAAAGTAGTGGATTCCAAGTCAGACTGCCGAACATTCACGAGTGGAGTCCCACAGGGAGTGGTCCTGGGTCCTCTTCTGCTTGGCATCTACTTCTCAGAAGTCCACACCAACTCAGAGGGACTCTGGCTGACCAAGTTCGCAGACAACTGCAAGCCATTATTAACTCCCCAAGTGATGCAGACAACCTACAGAAAGGCCTAACCGAGACCAATGACTGGTGATGAAACCATGGCCTTAAGCTTAACACCAAAAAATGTGTCATCACCCCCTTTGGTAAAAACTCAGTTCCCACTAATTACCACATTGATGGGAGCCCACTGAGCACTGAAGGTGTTATAAGGGATCTGGGGATACAGGTTTACAGCAACCTCTCCTTCGACCACCACATTGCCACTGTGGTCAGAATGCCCTTCTATGTGGCACATCTCATTACCAAGGGTTTTGCATCCAGAAAGAAACGGGTCATTGTCTCTCTCTACTCTTCCCTTATTAGACCAATCATGGAGTATAATGCCACATTTGGTATGTACCTCATTATACACCTTCAACAGCTGGAGAGGCCACAAAAGTACCTCATGAAGAGGATTCTAGGCCTTAAATGGAAGTCTTACATGGACAGACTCAGAAAACTCCAGCTTTTCTCTGTCTCATATCATCTACTAAGAGGCGATCTCTGCTTGACTTACAAAGCCATGTCTGACCCAGCTCTGTTAGAAATGCTACATCTAAAGAAATCCCAATCCCTCTGCACCACACACACCAGAGATCTCAACCTCATTACCATAATCAACAGAACATGCTGGAGGGACAGGTTCCTCACCCAGAGACTGCCCATGCTCTGGAATAGACTTCCCATACATGTCAACCAGAGCACCTCGCTGTCCCTCTTCGAGAGAAATCTTGATGAGTGGATGGGAAATAGAAAGTTCACCCAGGGGATCACTCTAGTGGCTCTACTTGATAGAGGCACTGGGCTCTAACATCGGGTGGCACGATGCCAGAGCACTTCTATGGGCTAGGCTTGTAAAGACTCCAGGGCCATTAGCCTAGTACACACCTATGAACCTATGAAAAAAAAAAGCTCAAACACTATAGTCAGAATTTATTTAAAAAGTACTTATATAATTAAATTTCATGCTCTACATCACTACTTCAAGCTAAAAGAAATTGAAACATTTACTGCATATACATGTATATAAACCTGTTGCCTCAGATGATTGTCCATTATTCAGTTAGTAATGTAACATGCGTTTATACATATCACATGATGATTTAATGAATTTATTATCTGAAAAGGTGTTACATTGCAGATCATAAAACTGAAAATATTTTAAGCATTTTATTGTCTTTAGTACATTCTAACTGTACCGTTCAGATTTTGTTTATTTTTTTCATCTAACAATAATTACCATAACTGCCATCATGTCATGTTAAGGCTTATTTATTCATTCACCTGCAAATTGTGACAGAACTTTGGGGAAAAGCTTATTATAATTGCACTATGTTGTACCTTCAACTTCATCTTCAGTTTGTTTTGCTTGCTTATGCACTAAGCATATTAGAAGTTAAATTAGTTAAAAACAATTAAACAAGGAGCAGTTACAAATATTGTAAAACAGAAAATTCTTAACAAGTAGTCTTTTACTTGATTATGAGAACAAGCTAAATCAAAAGACTAGTCTTTGGAAACTACTTAAAGCAGGTCAGAATAGAACACTCCTAAAGTCATTGTAACAGTAAGTCACAAAGACACAGCTAATGATTTAAGACAGAAATAATGATAAGCAAAAGTACATACACCAGATGTCGCAAGATACACCTTACAATCAATAGCTCCCCTCTGGTAGAAGAATAAAGAGTATGAAGTACAAAACAGGACACAAGCAGAGTTTTTTTTATATAAGAGACCTGTATTGTGTAGGGCATGAAAAAAAAAGAAAACAACAAGACCTTGAAAATAATATAAACCCAAACTGGGAGGTAATATGGTACTCAGATTGGGAAGATGATACGCTGGTGATAGTGAGTGCCATGTGAGTAACCATGAGTCCTGCACGAAATACAACCATTCAGTATCAGTGTCATGAAGCCCCAGCTAGTGTGTGTGTGTGTGTGTGTGTGTGTGTGTGTGTGTGTGTGTGTGTGTGTGTGTGTGTGTGTGTGTGTGTGTGTGTGTGTGTTATATTTGTCAATACGGAAAGAGACCAGGGCATCATCTAAAAGCCGCCAGGAGTGGTTTGTCAATTTCTTTGTGTTTGCCCTATGTTGTTCTGCATACACTCAGCTCACTAGCGAAAAAGGGTGCACAGTGGGCTGATGGCACTGAACCTCCCTCACTTCTACAAGAGGTGTTGCCAGCAAGCAGTCCACTCTCCCATACTTGGGCATGGGTGGTCATTTCCCCTGATTTCCAGTAGAGAAATTACACTAAAGTGTGCTATCTGTGCACCAGCAACTAGCCCTCCCCCTATGATAGGTGAGCATGCAGACCCCTTCATTTCTTCCCATTCCTTCCTGTCTCCTTCAATAGCTGGGCTGCTAAATGTACTCCAGTCACTTGGGTCACTATAAGGGCTCCATCCTTCTATGTCATTGAACCAGGCAATATTACATTCACTGTTATGGAGGGGAGGCTACTGAAGTAGGAGAATTGAATGTCTGACCTGCCCTCATAAATTGTTGAGGGTCATTTGCAAGACTCATCACTGATTCATACAACACCTGGGTTTCTTTATGATGAACAATAGCCGATACTTCAGAAAGCTTCAGCAATTGTATACAGTATAGTATGGGAGTCACTGCAGTGAGTTCCAGAAGGCCATAGTCTCAGCAGGCAATATCAAGTTGGATAATGAGCAGAAACACCTTAATTTGAAAATGAAATGTGCATGTAGGAAGGAAATGAAAATAAACTCCAACCAGCTGACACAAGCTCTCCCGGTTGGAAACATCTGGAGATTTTGTGGAAAATCTAAAAGTTCAGAGGTGAATTACATGGATACCATGGGATCCATCAGTGAACCACAATAGAGGTCATTTTGAAATTGAGGGATTGCAGATATTTTCCACCAGCTAGAAATTAACAACTTCCTTTCCATTCTAGACAGATGTCTGCTGACTACACAGACCTGTGTTATTCAAACACCTGTCTAAAACCTGTTGCAGTTTCAGAGGCACAGTTATTACTCTCCACCACTCCTATTATGTTTTAGTTATATCTTTCAGTACTCTTTTGTACACTTACCAATTCCTCTATTTATTTACATAAAAGCCGCGGTGGTGCAGTGGAAGTGTTGTCGCCTCACAGCAAGTGGTTCTCCCGTTCGATTATTGGCTGGAGCGACTTCTGTGTGGAGTCTGCATGCCCTCCCCGCGGTCGAGTGGTGTTCGAAAGACATGTGTAAAATGGGCGTGCCTTCTTTGAAGGTTGGGCGTCAAGCTGGCACCTCGGCACCGTAAAAATCTACTGCCGATCATTAGCGGACTGGAGTTCTGCTGTGGCGACCGCTAACCGGGAGAAGCCGAAAGAAGAAGATTTACATACATTAGTTTTGTTCTTTTATTGTTTCTTCACATATTCATCTTCTTCTCTATTATTTAAACTTCTGATTCTCTTGTTCTGAGACAGAATATTTTATAATTTTCTGTAGGTTTCTTACTGCATACTGCGTCAGACCTAGAAAAGATGGCAAATGAACAGCAACTTTTTCCTTATAAAATGAGTGTCTTTTATAGCTCTCTGGTCACTTCTCTCACACTTCCTAAGACACCTATTGGAGGAAAAGCACAACAGCAGTGTCTGTCAGAAAACAATATCAGTCCTACCAAGCTTGGCTGAGAATGCAACAGTATACTCCCCGTAACAATACTGGAGAGCCTGCTTTGGCAGTGTAGGCTCTGTATGGCCAAAAAAGGATGGGAAAGGTTACGGCACACCTTATCATGATCCTGGTTATTATGTCTACATACATTGCAGCCTGCCATTGAATGTGCATGCTCACAGTTAAATTCTCTCTGAATGGAACACAAAGAGGCAGTCCCACACACTGAAATCTCCATTCATCCAGCAACTGCACACATTGTCTGAAACAATAAAATCAGAAAAACATATGAATTAATGTCTTTGCAGTGGGGAAGCTGCCCTGCACCATCACCACATCCCCTGTATGTTATATATATATATATATGTGTGTGTGTTTACTATGAAAATGATGAGTACAGGTTGGACAAAAACAGAAATGTCGAACCACAGTACGCGCTCGAGAGACTTGAACCTCAGCACTGAAATAAATAGGACATGCTGGAGGGACAGATTCATAACCCAGAGGCTCCCTTCACTCTGGAATAAAATCCCAGTCCAGGTTAGGCAGAGTCCCTCATTGACTCTCTTCAAGAGAAATCTTGATGAGTGGATGGGAGATCGTAGGTTTACCCCGGGTATCACTTCTGTGTCACTGTTAGACAGAGGCACAGTATACTAACCTCAAAAAAGGGCATAGCAAAATTAATTTAAAATGGGTGACGAAAACCAGACACACTCTGGCTAGGCTTATAAATGCCCTAGGGCAGATAGTCTAGTATGAACCTATGAACCAATGAACAGTAGGGTGATTCCCATTTTCACTGACTTGCACTATTGCAAATGTGTAGTTTAGTGAAGGACACTGTGCATTCACACATATGTCATCGGAGTTATAACTACAGATCGTGGTACAGTAGGGATCAAGAAATTACCCTTTTCCCCACTGTAGTGTGATCTCAGAGTTGGAATATATAGTTTGCAGGGGAGTGGTGCAGGGGGCTTGTAGAAGTTTAACGTACATTTGCACCTGCCAATGCCACCAATGTCACGTTCGATATTCGACATAAATGTCAAATCTGCTGAATTCATTCAACAGACTCGACATGTATGCCTAATTAGTTCATTTCACTGACAGCCAAGTCAGCAGCCCCAATTCACTGAAACTTCATTTCACTGACACTCATTTCATCGACAATGATATATGGCCTATTCCCCACTGTAGAACGACCCTGGAGTTAGAATAGATAGTAAGGGGGTGTGGGGGGCATGGGGATGAAGCCCCCCACATATCATAAATGTTTTACAGTATACAGATGTATTCTTACAATTGCAATGAATTACTATTACCAAAAAAAATTATAGAACCCCAGTATGTGGGGGGGCTTTGCCCCCAGACCCCCCATTGTGGGGGGCTGTGCCTCTCACACCTCCCTTACTATCTATTCTAACTCCAGGATCACTCTACAGTGGGGGATAGGCCATATATCATTGTCAACAAAATGAGTGTCAGTGAAATGAAGTGTCAGTGAAATGAACTTTCAGTGAATTGGGCCTGCTGAGTTGAGTGTCAGTGAAATGAACTGTCGACGAAATGAAGGTGATCCGTATATACATATATATGAGCTCTTTAACTGTACAAACATGAAGAAAGGGAAATAGCTGGTACTACATATATATATATATATATATATATATATATATATATATATATTGTTTCCCTGCTCCATAGCTGCACTATTTCCAAATCAGCTACTGATAATGAAATACTACTACTAGCAGTAATCAGAGCTAGCTTCACAGTTAGTACTTGCCACCTGGGGTATTCAATGTGTGTGACCAGATTAGAGGGGATTTGCTGACTGGATCCACAGTAAAGTGTCCTGCTCACTGAGGAAATATGATACACAGAAAAGTCCTCAGTGAAGAATGAAGCTGCACATTGCCACCCGTTCTTGAGATCTTCCCACTTGGGCATCCTCTGATTTGTGTGTTGAACCAGACCTTCACATCAAGTGCAATAAAGGGAGGTCTGATAGGCAAGTTAGATGGCCAAACTGCCACTGCAAGGTAAAAAAAATAAATAAATAGAAAAGCTGAAATAAATGTCTTAACACCTCCTTCTTTCTGTTGAAATTAAAGTCTCTCCTCACAAAGAAATATAAACTATTACAAAGAAAATGAGTCAGTATTGCAAGGTAAAATAATTCTGTACAGAAAAAATTATACCACTGGATTACACCAGTATAATGATTTGAAAAAATCTTCTGTGTCTACATTGTAAAAAATCATATATTTTTCTGGTGGTTGCTGTTTGTCTTTTCAGCTTTTCCCAGTTAGGGGTCGCCACATCGGAACTCCGGTCCGCTAATGATTGGCAGTGGATTTTTTATGGTGCCGAGTTGCCAGCCCAGTGCCCAACCTTCAGCGAAGGCATGCCCTTTCACGTATGTCTTTAGGAGGCCACTCGACTGCAGGGAGGACATGCAGACTCCACACAGTAAAAAATTCAAATCTGTTTTCTTTTCTCGTGATTTTAGAAAATAAAAGATAAGTTAAACTGAAGTAATATCTTATGCCAGTTGTAGCATTTGGCAGTGTTAATGTCTGTTTAAGATTGCTTCTGACACCAAGCTCGCTATCTGCAATATATGCACCTGTTTTCACATCCCTGTGGTGTGCACTTTATGGCAGGATTAATAAAGGCTTTAATACTGACAATGGGAACATGCTTAAGTTTCCTTTGTTTCCTTGAATATGAGCTGATATAATCTGTGAAAATGTTTTGATTTCCTCAAGAAATAATACATTTTTATTTACATTGTTTCATTTGTTGCATCCTGTTAAATTCAGGAATCATCCTTATTTTTGATTTATTATAGATAACAACAGAAGCAGTATTCATACTAACTAGGGAAATTTGGCCAGGATCCAAATGAAATTCAGCAGACTTTTTCCACAAGTACCATGGGTCTTTTATTTCAGGCAGCTAGAACCCCATTTTAATATCTCATCTGAAGGACAGCTCCTTAGGAATGTAATATCCTACAGATGCTGCACTGTACTGTCATTATTTGAAAATGAATCCAAGCACCTGGTATGAAAATAGAACCAGCATCAATTATGTATTTCCTTTGAAGATAGGCTTCACTTAATAAACATGATTCTTCTTCCCAAAATTTTATATATACTTCAAGCTTTATCTTTTTTACCAGAAAAGAATATAATTAGCAATATAAATAAACTTCTATTAAAATTTCTCTGGTCTCCCAATAAAAACAGAATAGCTTATCAACATCATATGAGACCTTTGGATCAATAAGGAATTAATTTTCCTGATATTGTTACCTATATTAAAGCCTCAATCTTTAAAACTATTTTGAACTGGAATGATACAAATTATACTTCTAATTCAAAGTTTTTACATCTAGCAATTTTACAAAATTATAATAACCTTCCTAGATATTTATCTTTAAATGATCAAACTAACATTTTTTTGTGCTTCCTTTGTTACATTATTCAGTATAACATTTCTTTACCTACAAATTCCAGTCTTATAAATTCTATACTCAATACCTTAAAACATTTTATTCTTTGAAATCTCAATACCAAAATTTGATTTGAAATTTTAATTCCTTTTGGTATTACAAGATTTTTTTTGGTAAAGCTCATAACAACATTACTTCATGGGAATCCATTTTTTTTGTTGGTGGCAATGCTTTCAAGAACTCAAGGTCAAAGAAGCACATCAACTTATAGAAGAATTTGATTTAAGATTACATAATTGGCTAGTGTTACAAAATACATTACCATATTCTAAGGATCTTTCCATAATCCTCAGCAGCTCCTTTTGCAAAGACATTCCTAAATTATTGTTTTACCTCTATGAAATTATTTACTATAAGTCAAATTTTGATAATTTAATTTTAAAACTATATATGCAATTCTTATAAGATACAGGTCACAGCTGCATGACAAATATCGGAACCATATTACTATTGGTCAAATCCCTCGTTTTCTTTACAAGGTAAAACACAAATTTTATCTTCTGTTAAATATATATCCTGGTCCCAGTATTGACATATATTTACATAGAAATTTATACACAGAGCATTCCTAGCCCCAAACAAGTTAGCTAATTTTGGAAAGAATAACAATATTATTTGTTGGAGATACTGTATCTCAAGACATGTAATGCTGACTCGGTTCATATATTTTATTCATGTCCTTTAGTAGAACAATTGTGTAAACCAAATGACTTTTACAACCTTTGCTTACTGGCTCATTTTCATGATCAAAATCCTTAATTGTATTCAGTATTAATGATGGTTTTACCCTGAACAATGTTAATCTCTCCTTATTATGGACTATTCTTGTGATTGTAAGGAAATGTATCGCTAGGAAATACAAAAGTTTGTTCAACAAAAAGTGAGCCATCAGACAGATGGGTACTCTTCTTATCATTCTTCTGATAAAGCTCATACAGAGACTTTGCTAGTGAAACATTTTCCACTGTTACAAAGAAAAATGCCTGAGAGACAGAAATAAGCACAGGAGTTGACTAGAAGAATAGGGAGTATCTTAGACTTAAACCAGAATCTGGGGGTGAGAGATGGAGATAAACAGGAAGAAGACCAGCAACACTGAAATTAGAGAATAAATGTGATACAAGAAAAAGTGGTGGAAAAAGATTTGACTTTTATTGATGTTGTGAGGTGACTGAAAAACATATACCTCACTTTATCTCATTAATGTTTAGAAGAATACTAAAGTGAAAAAGAAAAAGTATTTGTAAGTAAAATACTTTTTGTTCTTAGTATTTGTATAAAACATTTTGTGATATAAATTGCATGTTACATAGTTTAGCATTTTCAGTGATTGTTGTATGTGATAAAGATACTAAACTAATTAAATATGTTTTTCTTTATTAGCTTTAAGATTGTAGACATTACAATGCTAGAAAAAGAAAAAAAAAAGGCTTGACAAAAGCACATTTAAGTTAATAGGCTGTAATCCCGGGCTTTTTGGGGTGGGGGATGGGATGTAAAAGTGCACTGATTATAATACATGTGGAGTTCAGATATTTTCTTTTACTTCTGCATAGGTAAATCTCTGTATTAATGCCCTTGGCTTAATCTAATAACAATTTTGTTGTGTAACTACAGAGGGATAAAATTGATCAGTCACAGCATGAAATTATGGGAAAGAGTAGTGGAAGCTAGGTTAAGAAGGGAAGTGATGATTAGTGATCAGCAGTATGGTTTCATGCCAGGAAAGAGCACTACAGATGCGATGTTTGCTCTGAGAGTGTTGATAGAGAAGTACAGAGAAGGTCAGAGGGAGTTGCATTGTGTCTTTGTGGACTTATAGAAAGCATATGACAGGGTGCCTAGGGAGGAGTTGTGGTATTGTATGAGGAAGTCGGGAGTGTCAGAGAAGTATGTAAGAGTGGTACAGAGGATATGTACAAGGGTAGTGTGACAGCAGTGAGGTCTGCAGTGGGAGTGACAGATGCGTTTAAGGTGGAGGTGGGATTACATCAAGGATCAGTTCTGAGCCCTTTCTTATTTGCAATGGTGATGGACAGGTTGACAGACAAGATCAGACAGGAGTCCCGGTGGACTACGATGTTTGCAGATGACATTGTGATCTGTAGTGAGAGTAGGGAACAGGTGGAGGAGACCCTGGAGAAGTGGAGATATGCTCTAGAGAGAAAAGGAATGAAGGTCAGCAGGACTAAGACAGAATATTTGTGTGTGAATGAGAGGGAGGATAGAGGAATAGTGAGGGTTCAGGGAGTAGAGGTGGCGAAGGTGGATGAGTTTAAATACTTGGGATCAACAGTTCAGAGTAATGGCGAGTGTGGAAGAGAGGTGAAGAAGAGAGTACAGGCAGGATGGAGTGGGTGGAGAGGAGTGTCAGGAGTGATTTTTGACAGACGAGTACAAATAAGAGTGAAAGGGAAGGTCTACAAGAGGGTAGTGAGACCAGCTATGTTATATGGGTTGGAGACAGTGGCACTGACAAAAAGGCAGGAGTCAGAGCTGGATGTGCAGAGTTAAAGATGTTAAGATTTGCACTGGGTGTGACAAGGATAGACAGAATTAGGAATAAGTATATTAGAGGGTCAGTCCAGGTTAGACGGTTTGGAGACAAAGCCAGAGAGGCGAGATTGCATTGGTTTGGACATGTGCTGAGGAGGGATTCTGGGTATATTGTGAAAAGGATGCTAAGGATGAAGCTGCCAGGTAAGAGGAAAAGAGGAAGGCCTAAGATAATGTTTGTGGATGTGGTGAGAGAAGACATGCAGGTGGTTGGTGAGACAAAGCAAGATGCAGAGGACAGGAAGAAATGGAAACAGATGATCCACTGTGGTGACCCCTAATGGGAACAGCTGAAAGAAAAAGAAGTTGTATAAGCAAGTGAGCTTTAAAAACACAAGAGCACTGTGAATGTAATGAACATTTTTCTTTTAGCACATAAACCTTCAGTGTGAGTTGAAAAGTCTGCAGCTGAGGGCAGTTGTACATCCTATTCTTATGTTTCCATGGAAAAAGCTGACTACAGGAAAAGTCAATAAGTCATTAGACATCTGGCCATTGTTTACAGAGAGAAACATAAAATTAAAAGGAGAAAGGGCAAGCAGCTTAGTCAAAAATAAAGCTTGAAATTATTTGAAGTAAATAAGAGATAGCAGTTTTTCTGTTCCCTAAATTTTTCAGTGGATTTACTAGAACACCCTATAATTTAGTTTTATTTAAAGATAGCCAGTTAATGTTTTCTGAAAGCATACAAGTTGTTTTTCACATCTGGGAGGGGAATAAAGATAAGACAAGAAGAGACTGCAATTAGTGTAAGTTGGAGCACATATGGAAACACGTGCCTTATCATAAATAACCTTAATTTTAAGTTAGTTAATGCCTGCTGGTAAAGCAGTCAATTTGGGACAATTGTTAATATCAGGAGGGTTAAACTTCAGCATATTAATATGCACATAGTTCTTTGTGTTTGTTTTAAGTTAATAGGTTATAGGGATGTTCAGCGGGGTGTTTTTTGAGGATTTTCATTAAAACAAAAAGTCTTGAAAAATGTGACATAGGCTCAAATGCAGATGTTAAGAAACAACTGTATAAAGGTTTAACCTGCCAAATGTTAGTAGGTACATGCAACACAAAAGAAACAGACATTTAAAAAGCTGTCATATATAATGTGTGGGAATAATAACTTTTTTATTATAATGGTTACCCTGTCTGTATTATTTTGGAAGGTAAATGGCCTCACAGGTATAGACAAAAAGGTAAAAATATTGAATTATATTAAGGAAACCAGAGTGCAAATAGTAAAGTTACATTAGAAAGATATGACAAGAAATAAACGTGAATTTTATAAAAAAAGGATATCATGTTGGATATTTAGCAGAATATCAGGAAAAAGAAATAGAGAAGTACTTATACTAACTGCTAGAGGAGTTCCAATAGTGACAGAAGAGGGAAAAAAAGATAATAATGGTAGATTTTCAGTAGTAATAGGCTACAGGCAAGGGAGGAGGATTATGCTGACATATATATATTTATATTCCACCTAAAACTGCTATTATGGAGCTTAAGAAAATATTAGGAGAAATAAACAGCTTCAAGCAGGGAATATTATTTATAGGTAGGGACGGGAACTGGATTTGCAACAGTAAGGATGTATCTGAGGGACCTAGAAAGGGCAATATAACAAAAAAGGGTAGACTTCTGAAGAAATATATGAAATTATTTGGTATGGAAGACTTGACTTCAGAAGTAAGAACTCAAAGTAAATTTGCCTATCATTCCTCAAGGTACAAAAACTGGGCTAGACTAGACAGAAATTGTATTTCACAGGAACATGTTCATTTAATTGAAAGCTTTGATACATATCCAGTAGCTATTTCAGATCATGCACCAATCACAGCTAAGAACAAAATACAGAATAATGAAGTAAGAGTGAGACACTGATGGTTCCCTTCATACCTATCTTTTAAAAAGAGAGACATTTGGGGTGGGTAGTGGAAATTATTTAAGAGTTATTAGGGAAGATACACATTTCTTCAGAAGGCATAGCTAGTGAGTGGAATAAAATAAAAGTGGATTTTAAAAGTAATGTTGAAATAAAAGAAAAATATATATGGTTTAGAACTAACAACAAAATTCAAGAGGCTGACAAAGGTTAAAGCACTACAGAAAAAAGGAAATCAAACAAAACAAGAAGAGTTACAACTGCAAAGTGCTAGAAAGAAAATAAGGGAGTATCTGGATAGTATGCATGAGTTTAGAAAGACTGCTGCTAAGTAACAATTTTTGATAATAACTCCAGAACATAAAAACATTTAGTACAATCACTTTGGCAACAGAAAGCAGAAAGGTTTGTTGCCAAACTTAGGGAGCCTATTGCAAGAAAAAAAAACAGAGATCTTGTAGAGGTATACTAGAAACAATGTATTTAGTAGAGAGATGGGGAAATCAAGAAAAGGCACAAATGGAAATATTTATGGAAGAGTTAAGTATGTCAAGGTTAGAGATAAATGAGACTCAACATTTAGCAGTTCAGATAGGAGGACATGGTATAAAAAAGTAATGTATAATCAGTCTGCTGGAAAGACTCCTGGAATAAATGGTATTCCTGTGGAAGTTTGGAAGCTAGGAGGGAAGAAAGTGATAAAGATCTAAAAGGTTTTGTTTACCAGTATTTTAAAAGGAGGGGAAGCACCAACATCCTGGAAGAAAGCTATGGTGGCTATAATATCTAAAGACAGTAAAGACCCATCAGACCCAGCTTCATATTGGCCCATTTCAATGTTAAACAATGATTCTAAAGTTTTTATGTCTATAATATCTAAAATAATGGCAAAGGTATTGATGAAATTGATAGCCATGTATCAATGTGGTTTTGTGTAAGGGTAGCAAACACAACAACATTAAATGAACAATGATTATCAGAGGGAAGCAGAATATAAGAAAATATTATCATTGGTGGGGTTTGATGAGGAGAAAGCATTCAAAAGAGTAAGCTGGGATTTTATGAGTAGGACAATGGAAGCATTTGCATTCCCTAATATACTACTAAGATTAATTAGGAGGATATATGAAGGATTGGAGGCACAAATGAAAGTGGGAGGGTTCCTCTCTGTTAAGCTGTGTCTGAACAGAGGAACCGGGCAGGGGTGTCCTCTTTCCCCTTGGTTATTTGTGTTATATTTAGAGCCATTGGCAAAGAAAATAAGGGGCTCAGAAATTCAAAGATATAACTGGTATGGTAATCAAAAAAGTTGGCTTTATTTGTAGACAAAAAACTGCGGTGGTGCAGCGGTAGCATTGTTGCCTCACAGCAAGAGGTTCTCCCGTTCAATTCCCAGCTGGAGTGTGGGGAGTGCCTTCTGTGTGGAGTCTGCATGCCCTCCCCATGGTTGGGTGGGCATTCGAAAGACATGCGTAAATGGGCGTGCCTTCATTGAAGGTTGAACGTCGAGCTGGCACATTAGCATTCGTGAAAATCTACTGCCAATCATTAGCGGACCGGAGTTCCGCTGTGACGACCCCTAACCGGGAAAAGCTGAAAGACAAACAACAACAACATTATTTTGTTCCTGATAAAAGCAGAAAATAACATCTCAGTGTTGTGGAATATTCTAAGACAGCCTCAAATCTTCTTGGGATATAAAATTAATGAAGATAAAACAACGGCTATAGCTGTAAACTATGTACCCCCACATTAATTGGTTTATCACTACCCATATTTATGAGGACATGTTAAAATGAAGTATTTAGGAGTATGGTTTAAAAAGGATTTAGGTTATGGCAACTAAGGATATGTGGGAAGAGACTAAACAAAAGGTAATACAAAAAAACGAGAAACTGGAAGCTTTTTTATGGATGTGGATAGCAAGATACAAGTAGTGAAAATGTTTTTAGTCCCTTTAGTTTTATACCCAGGTATCAGAGAAATTGTGGATAATAATTAATAAAGAGTTGAAGGATTTTATCTGGAAGGGGAAAAAGGCAAGGGTCAAGTGAAATAATTTGATCATTTCAATAGAACAAGCCAGTTTAGAATTACCTAATTTGATGGATATTTAAGAGCTACACAGTTAAGGCTCATACACATAACGCAAGCAGAAAACTATAATTCAAAACTGAAAAGGGATGACCATGAAGTGAGGGGGGGGGTTCATGAAATAAGGAGAGTGTAGGATTTTGCATATAAATCCTTAAGGATAATGACAACAGCCATAAAGAATAAAAAAAATAAAGGGGTCTGAATGGAGAGGTGAAAAGGCAGCAAGCAAAGGAGAGGAGTAGTGCTAAAATTGAATTCATCCTCAAGTCTTGGTGAGTACCTTTGCGAGGTGGACCCTGCTTTCACAAAATCTCACCAAGGCAATAGTGATATATAGACTGTATTCATATACTATCTATCATGAACAGAAGTAGGTCAAAAATGAAAAGAGATAGCTGGGTGCACAAGACCCATAATAAAAAAGTTCCCAATCCTGATAGGCACACTGGTGCCAGGACTGGAAAAATGAAAGTGTAGAATTCTCAAAATACGAAAACATTCCTACAATGGGTCCAGGCCAGGCTCAGGGGGAGGATGGTCCCCCAAAGAAGAGCCATAAAGATGATAGAGTGGACTATTGAGGATAAGAAAGAAATTATGTATTGTTACTATTATGCAAAAAGCCCAGAATTTCCACACACAAGATATACAAAATGATTAAAAGAGAAATTAGAGGAAAGAAAAATATTTTCGAAAAAAAAACTGTCAGAAGCTTCAAATGAAAATGTGTGTTCATTAGTACAGCAGATCTATGAAAAACAGTATATAGATCAGGAAACTTTGATTGGTTTAGGAAAAAGAGGCATCTGAGGAAGTGAAAAAATATAAACAACAAAACCTAGAGATATTTGAACAATATAGAAAAGAAATCTGGAAGTGGGGAAGAAA
The DNA here is from genome assembly GCF_019279795.1 of Protopterus annectens. Taxonomy (NCBI): domain Eukaryota; kingdom Metazoa; phylum Chordata; order Ceratodontiformes; family Protopteridae; genus Protopterus; species Protopterus annectens. The sequence goes on from NC_056729.1 coordinate 1,400,655,684, forward strand.
GAGAGATTTGATATGGTGCAATATTTATGCAAAGGAGAAAGCCAAATTAATCAATATAAAGAAGGCAGCCTCAAAGATATTTGAAGAGAAATATATGCAAAGGCATCCAAATATAGAACATTTTACAATAAAAAATAATATCACAAAGATGGAATGTAGAAAAGGAGATTAATAAAGTAGAAGTTAACAAAATAGAAGTTGAAGTTATGGAGTGCATGCAAAGTGAAGGATTTGGTGTAGAAGGTCTAACACAGGTTACATCACAGCATGATGGAGTAAGTCCCCAAATTAAGAGAAATAGAAAGATCAGGAAACATCTGAAGAAGAAATATGGACATGGGAAATAAAAAGAGATTTAATATGGTGTGGTATTTATGCAAAGGAGAAAACAAAACCAACCAATACAAAAAGAGCAGCACCAAAGATATTTGAAGAGAAGCACAGGCAAAGGAATCCAGACGTGGAAAACTTTACAACACAAAAAATAAGAAGACAAAGAGGAAAAGTAGAAAAGGAGATTAGTAATGGAGAAGTTGAAGAAATAGAAAATGAGGTTATGGAGTACCTGCAAAGTGAGATTCAGTGTAGAAAATCGAATGCAGAAAACACAACACGATAGAGCAATGGATATCCAAATTAAGGGGGAACCAGTGGAACAGGAAGCAATTGGTCAGGTGCCATATCAAGATATTTTGGAGCCTTCCACAGGAAATCAGTATAAACATTCACTTAAAGCTAGACAGCAAGGAAAGGAACAGGAAACTGTGGAAACTCTGATGCAATCAATGTTGAGGAGTGATAGGCCAGTGAGTTCCCATATGACAGAGCAACAGATGGGATAGGATGAAATTGAAAAGAAGGTGCCACAGGGAGATGCTATAGAACTTTCTATACAATGCTCACAGGAAATGGAAAAGAAGGGATGTGCCCTCAGTTTGAAAGAAAATGAGCTAAGAGAAGAGTTGCTTGATTTAATAGACATGGATAGATATATTAAGATCAATGAGAGAAATAGACTGCAGAAGGTCAATAAACCCCAAAAAGTCAGAAGTATGATAAAACAAATGAATGCAGTAATTAGAACTGTCCATAGAGATGCATGCGATATAACAGAAGTAAACAGGATATACTATTGTGCAGCTAAATGAATAACTGATAAAAGTTTTACCACAAGAACGCTGGGTAGTAAGGGAAAGAAAGAGGAGAAATCAAAAACCATCATGGAAGTATCGAATAGAGAAAACTATAAAGCAATTAAGGCAAGAGTTGTCACTGTTAGAAGAGTATAGAAGAGGAAATAAATCACCAAAAATACTAAGAAAGATAAATGTGATTAAAGCAATGCCCAGTATTAGAACAGACTAGGATCTATCATGCACTATCACAAATAAACTAAAAATCTCAGCACAAGCGGAAAAACTTATAAGATACACAGTTCAATATAAAGGAAAAGTACAAAATAAGTAATTTATTGATGACCCAAAAAGTTTATAGAGAATTGGGAAATAAGGTAAAAGGAATTGAAAGACCTCCAAAAAAGAGGAATCAGATACATTTTGGAGAAGTATCTATGAAGATCCTGTAGAACATAACAAATATGGTAAATGGATAGAAGAAGTAAAATAAAGAATAAGAAGTTTAAAGGTGCAGGATATATAATGGGATGAAGTAACAGCCAGATAGCTTGAGACAAAACCCCAGGCCCAGACACAGTACCATACTTTTGGTTAAAAGTATTAACATCTTTGCAAGAGGATTTAGCCATGAGTAAGAACTATTTATATGCCACCCCGAACAGACACCAACCTGGCTAACAAGAGGCAAAACAATGCTCCTTCTTAAGAGTGAACCTGCAAGCTACCCTAAAAATTATAGACCGATAACTTGCCTTCTAATGACGTATAAATTATACAGTGGAATTGATGCTGACAGACTATATAGTCATTTAGAACAAAACTCAATTATGGCAGTAGAACAAAAGGGCAATAAAAGAAAGTCATATGGAATAAAGGATTATTTGTTGTTTAATAAAGTCATACTGGAGAACTGTAAAAAGGGGAAGAATTTAAGTATGGAATGGATTGACTATAAAAAAGCCTTTTTTAGGCAAGGCTCAAAAGTCAAACCCACTTCCGTAAACAGCACAATTAACAAAAAACTGAGGGTTATGCTACTCAACGCCAGGAGTTTAATTCTCAAAATGCACCCGCTCGAAGCACTCCTCAGTATGGAGAACGACGACATCTCTGCAGTAACTGAAACCTGGTTCAAGGCTCCAGAGACCACCCCAGCACTACCGGGCTACAACTCATACCACACGTTTCGGCCACAACACAGACCGAAACACAAAATAAGGGGGTGTATCCATATTCATCAAGGATACCTACACCTCCAGATTAGTGGCACAGCATGATACCTCTGAGATCATGATTGTGCAACTAACATCGGGCAAATCTGCAATGCAAATTGTGGCCTGCTACAGATCACCCTCCATGACCCAGGACCACCACTTCACCTTTCTAGAGACACTGGAAAAGATGAAGGTCCTACCGAACACCCTGAAATTGGGTGATTTCAATTACCCTACCATTCACTGGGAAAACTACTCGAGTACAAATTTCCAGGCCCAGCGCTTCCTGGAATTCATCAACTCAAATGCCCTAGATCAGCTGGTAACTCCCCTACCAGAGGTGAAAACATATTGGACCTGGTCATCACCAACATGGGCGACAGGTGTTCCACACCGGAGGTCAACCCGTCACTGGTTAGATCAGACCATAAACTAATCACTCTGGATGTCCACACCCCACCTCGACCCCCAACTAAGGAAACCACAGTAAAAATCTTTTCTAAGGCAAACTTCACCTTACTTAAGACAGAGGTGGTAAGTTTCACAGCCCCCAAGCTAAAGGATAATGCTGCCCAAGATGTAGAAACCTTTACAAATGCACTCTATGAGCACCTACAAGGATGCAAGGATCGTGCCATCCCTAGCAAAACCAAGACTCACTCCTCTAAGAGAAGGAAACCAGTTTGGTGGACCCCTGCAATAAACAGGCTATACAATAGAAGGAGGAAACTAGTTCAGAAAAAAAGCAAATCCCAAGAAGGAAAGACATCCCTGATCAGTATCAGTAAGAAACTAAGGTCCTTCATGAAATCATCCAAGGCTAACTTTGAAAGAAAAATAGCCAAGGATTCAAAAGATAACAACAAAGCCTTCTTTAGCTATGTTAAGAATCTAAGTGGCAACTCGCAGATATGCACTGAAGTAGTGCAAAATAGCACAAAATATACTGAACCTAATGATATTGCCAACATCCTGGCAGATAGATTCAGTGCAAACTTCACCTCCCTCTCAACTCCAAAAGGGCCCACAACAATACCGGAAAAGTGTAGTGTCCCAAAAATCACAGATGCACAGGTGAAAACAGCCCTTTCATAAGCCAAAAACACAGAGTCAATGGGATCAGATGGTGTCCCAGGCAGCGTCTTGCACAAACTACAGAATGAACTAACCTCCCACCTAAACACGCTGTTCACCTTCAGCCTCTCCACAGGCTACGTGCCCATAGAATGGTGCACAGCAATGGTTATTCCTCTACACAATGGAGGGGCCACAACTGACCCTGGTAACTATCACCCCATAAGCCTGACTAGGCTGGTCTGCAAGGCTATAGAGTGCATCATCATGGAACTCATTAACAAAGACATTGGGAACCGCCAAACACTTGACCTGACCCAGTTCCACTTTGTTAAGGGCAGATCATGCCTCCAAAACCTGGTTGACTTCTTTGAGACAATCATCAAGGCCATAGACGAGGGAAAGGTGGTTCACACAGCCTACCTTGACCTTGCCAAGGCTTTTGACGCCATTCCCCACTAAGGTATTACAGAAAAACTCACCAGCCTGAACATAAACCCCTACGTCATGAGATGGGTTGCCAACTGGCTTACAGACAAAACTCACACAGTAAGAATAGTGGGCTCCAGGTCCAACTCTAAACCAGTCACAAGTGGTGTCCCACAAGGCTCGGTCCTGGGACCCCTACTGTTTGGCATATACTTCTCAGAAGTACAGGCAAACACAGGAGGACTATGGCTAACCAAGTTTGCCGATGACTGTAAACTGGGAGCCATAATTGACTCTCTGGCTGACATGGACATCCTCCAAAAGGGCCTTACTGAGATGGACACCTGGTGTCAAAGTCATGGCCTCAAACTAAATGCCAAAAAATGCATAGTCATCCCATTTGGGAAAAACAAAACACCCACAAATTACCACATAGATGGCAGCCCCCTTAATACAGAAGAGGTAATAAGAGATCTGGGGACCCAGGTAGATAGTAATCTCTCCTTTGACAATCATATTGCCAAAGTAGTTAGGAAATCCTTCTATGTGGACCATCTAATTACTAAAGGGTTTGCATCTAGAAATAAAGAGATTATAGTGCCCCTCTACTCGTCACTTATTAGACCCATCATAGAGTACAATGCCCCATTTGGGATGTACCTCACAAGACACTTCCAACAGCTGGAAAGACCAAAAAAGTACCTCACCAAGAGGATTACTGGCCTCAAACATATGTCCTATGAAGCCCGAATGAAAAAACTCTGGCTGTACTCAGTGGCATATCGCTTACTCAGAGGTGATCTCTGCCTGACTTACAAAGCCATGTCCAACTCAGAATTGATGGACATGCTCCACCTAAAGAAATCCAAGTCACTGCGAGCCACGCGCTCTAGTGAGCTAAACCTCGCCACAACAATAAATAGAACATGCTGGAGGGATAGATTCCTGTCACAGAGACTCCCCATGCTTTGGAACAAAATTCCAGATTACATCAGGCAGAGCCCCTCACTAACACTCTTCAAGAGAAACCTTGACAAGTGGATGGATAACAGAAAATACAACCCTGGGATCACTTCATTGGCTCTGCTTGATAGAGGATCAGTTAATTAATCAATGGGACAGCAAAAGCTAACACACTCTGGCAAGGCTTATAAATTCCCTCAGGCAGATAGCCTAGTACCTACCTATGAACCTATGAACCTGTGATAGTATCCCACATTCATGGATAAAAGAGCGCTTAAAAATGTGTAAGATACACCCTACACTGATTGACTACATTACAGTGACGATGAAACAGTGGCAGACCACTTTGCAATTAAGCCATGATAAAGGACAGATTATTATTCCAGGGATAAAAATTCAAAGGGGGATATTCCAGGGTGGCTCTCTGTCACCATTGCTATTCTGCCTTGCCAGTAACCCAGCTGTTTACTTAACAACTTAGGCCATGGATACAGTTTGGCTCCTAAAAAACAACAAAGTGTAAAGACTTCTCATCTTCTCTTTGTCAATGATTTAAAACTATATAGCTCATCAGATGAGGAACTGAAAGCACAGCTGCAGGTTGTCAAAGTTTTTTCAGATGATATAAGAATGTCATTTGGCCTTGGTAACTGTGCAAAAGCAACCTTTAAAGCAGGAAAACTGCAGCACCAGGAAAACATCAGTTTGGGACAAGAATGTGATATAAAAGAACTTGAGCAAGAGGGAGTGTATAAATATTTGGAATTGATGAAGGATCAACAATAAAACATGAATAAATGTGAATATAACTTAGTAAGGAATACTTTAGAAGACTTAAATTAATTCTGAAAACAGCATTGACAATTAGGAACAAAGTCCAGCCTATAAACCAATTTCCTATTCCTCTCCTAACTTACAGTTTTGGAGTGATTGACTGGCCCCAAATAGTGCTGGATAGATTAGACAGGAAAACAAGAAGGATGCTTCATGCTCACCAAATGATTTGCAAAAATCAGTGTATATCAAGATTATATATTCCCCGTTCCGAAGGAGGGATGGGCCACCTTGAAATTGATTACATGCATAGATCTGCAATCGTGGGACTCCACACATATCTGCTGACCTCACAACACCCAAATGTAGTGAAAGTTTTGAAACATGAGGAGAATAAATCTAAGATGACTTAATTTAGCAGAAGCATATCGGCATAAAGCAGGAATGGAAATCAAACCAGAAGTAGATAAAAATCAGACAGCAACTGAATGTGCCAAAAAATAAAAGAAAGAATATAAGGTAAAGGACCAGATGAGAAGGCAAGAAATGTGGAAAAAGCATAAATATAGTTGCAAGTATTATTGCCGACATCCAACCTGATCGAGTGTTGTTCCATTAAGTGGATTGTGCTATTTATACATTTCTTAGTTGCAAGTATAGAAAACTTCTGGAAGAACCTCATGTTTATCAGGAATGAACACAGAAATGGTTAAGGAGAGGCAAATTCAAACCAACAGATGAAAGGTTAATATTGTCAACCCAAGACAGTGGGCTACATACACACTAGTTTACAAAGTCCGTTGAACATGTGGGAGAAACAGACAAATGTAGGTTTTGTAAAAGCAAATTGGAAATGGTCGCACACCTCATTGCTGCTTATGACATACTAATAGCAGAAGGACTTGTAGTAGGAGCAACTGGTCTTATAAAAAGGAATCTACAATCATATTTAGATATGTTACCAATCCATGTAACCCTGTACAAATTGCAGAAGGAGCCATTATTGGGCACATTGCAAGCGCTTGAAGAGCACTTTTGGCTGACGTCAAAGATTGAAACAATACTAATTTCATGAACGTTAATCATACTTTGACTTAGGAATGGGGTCCATTCCCATCATAGTATTAGAAACCCAAAAGATTTAGAGAAATTTAAAAAAGAAGGCAAGAAATGTGGAAAATGCATATATTTGCAAGTATAGAAAACTTCTGGAAGAACTCACAATCTTGATCTTGATCAGGAATGAACACGGGAATGGTTAAGGAGAGGCAAATTCAACCAAGAGATGAAAGGTTAATATTGGCGGCACAAGACAGTGGGTTATGTGCATGTTGGTTTACAAAATCCATTGAAAATGTGGGAGAAACAGGCAGATGTAGGTTTTGTAAAACAGAATTGGAAACAGTCGCACACCTTGTTGCTGGTTGTGACATACTAATGTCAGAAGGGCTGTATGCTGAAAGGCATAATAATGTGGCAAGACTGTTGGGCTGGGGATTGTGCAAACATTATGGTATTGAAGTGGCTGAAAAACACTGGAAGTATTAGCCACAAAGCATAATATAAAATTATGAAGTTTATATCACATGGGCTCATCCATTACCAACAGTTCAAAAGACAGATGCTAGAAAAGAAGACAAAAGTAGCATTGATCATTGAAATCGGCACACCCAGTGACTACAGTGCCTTGCTTACAGAAAGATACAAAGTCATAAAATATCAGGATCTGCAAGCAGAAATGAGAACAATCTGGAAGAAAGATACCCAGACAGTTCCAATAGTAGTAGGAGTAATGGGGTCTTATAAAAAATAATATACAGTATTATTTAGATATGTTACCAATACATGTAACCCCATACAAATTGCAGAATGAGTCATTAATGGGCACATTTCAGATACTGCGAAGAGCACTTCAGGCTGACATCAAACATTGAAACAATACTAATTTCATGAACTTTAATCGTACTTTGACTTAGGAATGGGGTCTATTCCGGTAATGGCATTAGAAACTCAAAAGACTTGGAGAAATTAAAAAACATTATATTCATAAAGTAGCAACAAGTATTCTAAGAATGAAGCCAACATGAGAATGGAGAAAGGTGATTCTGTCAATAGGGATGACTGCAATTAGGGATACACAGAACAGGCAAGAATGAGTTGGAATTTACTAGAGAAAACTGGCAAAGAAACCAAGGTACTGAGAGCAAATAACTACAGAGGGAAAGGTAATAGAATGGTAAGAGGCCAAGAATACATTTGGATGCAGGCTAGAGACTGCCTTCCCTAGCAGGGATTGATGTCAGAGTTTAGGCAAAGAGAAAGGGTAGTGGAATCCTTAGTGAATCACCTGCTCTGGTAGAGTTTTTAGATGGTGCTAGAACAGAAGCTGCTCTTAAAAAAGGGATAATTAGTAGGGCATATACAATATTGCTAGATAACTATAGGAATCAGTCAGAGGAGGTTAGAGAAGATTGAGAAGGGAGATTGGATAAGCAATTCATAAGGAAGCAATGGGTGGACATATGTATGGCTCCCAAATATGCAGCAAAGTGTAACAGAATTAGGATTTTTGCTTTGAAGTATTTGCATAGGCATTTTTAAACCTCAAGCAGATTCCTAAGAATTTTTCCACAGGTAGATGTCAAATGTTGGAGGAGTGATGTTGAATAAAGATGTAACTGGAAACGGTGTTTTGAGACCGTAATGAGTTGGCAGACTTTAAAAATTCCCTACAGAGGACTTGTCAGAAATATTTGAAGATGAGATGGGCGTAAAGAAATATTTTTTGAGCTGGGATACAAGCTGTGAACTGCCTAGACATAGTAAGGCTTTGTTAAGTTTAATTCTAATGGCTGCCAAAAAAAAACTACTGCTAGAAAATGGAAATCAGTCTAAACCAATCGTATTTGAAGTAGTAAATACTGTAATAGAGATAAAAGAACTGGTAGTGCAATCTTTAGGAAAGGGTAGGAGCAAATTACATAGAAACAATGGAAATTGTAGGAACAATACATACAGAATAATATTTTGGAGGAGTGAGGTTTAGGGAAAGGCAGGAATTGAGCAATTTATGAAATGTTGGACTGACAATAATTGTACAGAAGAATATATGTGCTGTATAATGTTTGTAACTTTGAACATGTTAATATGATTTGTTTTCTTTTATATAAATGTATGTTTGCCTTTGTTTTCTTTTATATAAATGTATGTTTGCCTATGTCATAAGTGATAATTTAATAAAGGTGTTAAAAATGATTACATCAAAAAAAGAAAGAAATATAACATGGTTAACTAAATATCCAGAGAAACCCATATCTTTCATTAAATGGTAGCAAGTGACAGAGTATGGTTTTATGATTCTTATTTGGGGCTTGGTAATGTTTTAAAATTGTTAATATTCAACACGAGACTTTGTCTCATTTAATATTGCTGCTGGCAATCATATGCAAAGCATGCATTGTGATGCATAATATCTCTTCTCTTATTATGTATGTGTTTTTTCTGATACTGTGGTCTGACCTTGAAAGACCTCTAGCACACATTACATTTGCAAAATGTATTGCATATTAATTCCTGCTTTAACAAAAATAATTGAATAAATATACATAGGGCTAAAACTCTTTGCCCTTATTAAGAAGACTGTTTTCATATATTAATAAGTAATATTTATTGAAGTATTTCCTGCTATGAGTTAGACAATCAAAACAAATTTTATTTTAATTATAACAGAGTAAGGTTAAGCTTTAAGGTAATGCAAAAAAAGCGAAAGTATGAGGTCACAATGGTGTCTGTACAACAGGGCAGCAGAAGCAGTGGACATGCCAAATGAAAGCACATCTCAGGGGGTATGCAACTGTACATTAGATCAGGATAAAAACTGTAATGATAGCAGAATTAGGGGCTAGGCTACACTCAGCAACTGCATCTCAGGAGAAAACACCAGTAGAAGGCAGGTAGAAGGCAGTTCATGTATTGTGCACTGATACTCACTAACATGTCAAAAATGAGACTTTTGTAATGAGGAATAAAGCTCTGATATCAGTCCAGTCATTCCAGAACTGTCTGACTGGTGACAGAGGCACTGGACAGGCCTGCTGTGGAGGATGGGGTGGGAGCCCATGTTGGCTTATCTCCCAAGTGATCTAGTCCACTGTTGTGTTGACTCCCACTGAAGTGCAGGTATCAAAGCATGTGTGCATAAACATGTGCACATTTGTGTGCTGGAACCTCAACTGCACATTTGTGGAAGCATACATGCACTTCAGGGAGAGAGTAGTAGGCTCTCACTACAGTGGGGATGCAGTTTTAGCTGTCATTCAGTGGATTAGGCTAGATTTATATGAGGAAAAAATCCCTGCCAATGTTTTAACATGCCTAGCCTTTACATCTGCATAGTGTGAAGGTTATGTAAAGATGTCATCAGTGACATCATGGTAGCATGCACATGTCATTGCTTAAAATATATCAGTTCAATAGGAAGTACAGTAGTTAAATAAAACAGTTAAGTGCTTAAACTAATCTTGAAATGTTTGCCTTTACATGATCTTCTACTCTACTCTGCAAGTCAATATTTTGTTAAATAGGTACATTTTCACTTTTTATGAAATGTTTCTTTTAGTAATCCAAATTACTCCATTAGAAGCAGTAGCAATGAGACTATGCATTACCCTCTAAACTACTTTGCAGAGTGGGGGGTACAGTTATTTTTAAGGAATCTACTGGACAGGTTACTAAAATGTTTTAATCAGCTGTGACATTTTCAAATATAAATACAAGCATTTGCCAAAGCTGACTGTTTACTTTCAACAGCAGAGAAGATACAGTGTCACCACTGCAACTATATTGGCAAACTATGATTTCAATTCATGCACATTGTTCACCATTGAACAGGTTTGGCATGCAAGCCTGCTGTGATTCATAAAACGTAACATAGCAGGGTAAGACATTGTAAGCTGTTTTACTCCATTGTGTTGACACTGTACTCTGTGCATGGATTATATATACACATTATCCTCCTCCCTGAATGTATGCCATTCATAAAAGAAAGTCCAAATTGGTTGCCATAAGGTAACCCATGGGAATCGAACCACAGACAGTCTAATGGCACTGCAGCTGACATTAGTATGATCCATCTCCCCAAATCATATGGTATTCACCAGATATGGCAGAGCAGCATATTTGTGTTGTATAAACAACTAAAAGCAAAAAACTCAGTCGTGTGTTAGGAATATGCCCAAAGTAATGCATTTCCTTACAAAGCAAACAACCCTGATAATGCAACTTAACTTGTCTCACCCTCACACAGTAATGCTGGTGAGCTCCCACCTATAGGAGCTTAAAGCGCAACAGATCCTCTCATTACCATAGTATGTTAATGATTCCTAGTATTCGCTCATGGCTAGAGGGTGAAACTTGTTTATGAATCACATGTCAAGATGGGAAAAACGGGTGGATGATGATGTCGATGGCTCCCAGACATGACAGCAGACCACAGAGCAACAGTGACAGACAGCTCATTAAGGTATTCTATACCTTACTAAGTAGCTACTTAATAAGGTGTCATGTACCTTACTCAGTACTGCGCTGTGTAGTTATATCATGTGACAGAGCACTTCCTGGCATCTTGAGAACAGCAGCACCTACTAAACAACGATTAACTAGACAACCCTTTGCACCATTCAAGGAAATAGGACTTTTGTACATTGCCATAAATTACCCATATTCATACTCATGGATTACGGTAATCTGCAGAAGCATACAAGATAATTTGTGCAATGTAGGCATCTATACAGTGTGTTTTTGAATATCCTGGTCAAGTTGGCTTAGTGTAAGGAGAGCTAGTGACTTCCAGCTAAATCTTAAGGCATGTGAGGGTAGATTTAGGGGCTGTCAACCTCTCATTACAAGAGAATTAATAGTAAAATAGTTTCTATATTGCTCAAGAAGGTGAACACAAAACAGGTATTACTAATAGGAACCTGCACAAACAGCATTCACTCTACTTCTCAAACATTACTTAACTGGAGATAGGTAATAATTAAAGACAGGACAACCCTTGAACATGAAAAATCATTATTACAACTTTGACAAGGAAGACTGTAAGTTTCATAGTTGTTATAGAGGAAATACTGGTAAACACACACACACACACACACACACACACACACACACACACACTCACACTAGGGGCACCACACAGACTGGCATGCTTTTCCTAAATATTAGACAATACACTAAAGCCGTCACAGACTTAAAAGTACTAATTTAAGTGTATTAAAGTAGCCATCTCCCCTCTTGTTTTCCTTTTTACTTACTTGTCATAACTATTCTAGGATAAGAGCTCTGAATTTTTATTTTTGTTATTATATTATAGTACTATTGATGTTTCTCCTTCAACTTTATGTCTAGTAAGTATTTTACATCTTTATTATAGTGTTATCAATTTTTATTTTTATTTTTCATTTGATTTTACAATTTGATAACCGAGTGGATGAGCTGATCCAGGGATCCCTTTCAGTCATGACCCAGATACAAAGGGTACAAAAAGAATCAGAGCAATGCAACACAAACAGCAATAATATAAGTAGCTTATAATAGTACAGGGAAGTCAGCACAATATTTTAAATATTTACAGATAATACTTATGACTTATAAAATGTACGATATATACAAGTAGGCGGGAGTGTATGCATTGAAATGCAATACAAAGTTGTTTGGTGTTATTGAGGAACAGTTGAGAGATACAATACTGCAGTATATGAATGAGTGTATTAGGTTAACAAGCATCTTGAAAGCAAGTTCATTTGTCATCCTGGAAAAGGAATTCTTTGTGTTTTCTTGAAGAACTTTAGAGTTCTATCGTTTTAACATCAGTTGTTAGGTCATCTAGCTAGAGTGAAAGTGTACCCTGGCTGCCTCACAGGGAGTAGTTTTATCTTCTAAGTTGTAGTTTTATTCTCAAGGCTGAGCAGTAGCCCATATGTTTTATTTTCAAGGGTGAGCAGTAGCCCATATGCTTTATTTTGAATAAAAGGGTGCCTAGAAGAACTGTTGCTCTGCTTGCGATAGGAAGCCAGTATGCTTCATGTTACAGTGATGCAAATTTTGGTCTGCCAGCAAAGTAAATTTCCATATCTTTGCCTCAGTAATTTGGAGCTTTTGGGTGTTTTGGGCAAATTGTAGTAAGATCAGGGGTATATCATATTTTACTTTAAGGAACAGAACATTTTTGGCTATGGCCTTCTGTGCAGAAGGAGAGAGGAGATGAGAGATCCAATAACATAATTTTAGTTGAGAGAGTACCTTGGAAGTGATATTATCTTACATGAACTGTAAAACTGAGAAAAAGGTCAAGAGCTAGTCCAAGATATTTTTGTTCTGTAAGATTACTTCTATTTCAAATGTATTTCTATTTAGCTCTGTCATTATGTATATATCCTGCATTTTCTTTCCTTCTGCAAGCTAACAAAACATTTTCTTTCAGACACAATTCTGATTTCCATACACAAGTTAAAAACAGGGGATTACAATATATTAATTAGGTTCATATATAGTTACTTTTGTTTCCTGAGTACTTTTTACTTCCTGTACTTTTAGCCGGGCCTATCATCAGGTCATGCCTGATACAATTATCTTGGGTGGTATCAAACTAGCAAACTTTCTGTAGCTGTAGTGGGTCACCCAGCGAATAACACCCACATCAGAGTGTTTGATCATTAGAGAGGTGACAGATCAATGCTGCCCACACCTCCATACCATCAGGTAAATTATTCTACATTATAACATAAACTCCACTATGATAATTTCTTATATTTATTTTATTCATTTAATATTTGTTGACTGGGAAAGTCAGAGTAGAACAGAGCCTATTTTCAGGGGAGGCCCGGTGTGGGGGGGGGGGGGGGAACACTCTAGACACATGTGATTGGAATGTGGCAGGAAACCGGAGTACACGGTGGGAACCCACATGAACACAGGCAGAACATGCAGACTCTGCACAGAAGGCAGCTCAGACGAGAATTAAACCAGAGAACCTCGTGCTGTGAGGTGACAATGTTAACCGCTGAACCACTGTGCCACCCCACATGATATGAAGTATGATGAACCAATCAGCTTTTGTAATATTACAGAAAAGGTATTGTGATAATCAAATATAAAACTGTACAGTATCTCAGACTAAGTACAAGGTGTGTATCAAGAAATGGGCAAATATAATAACTGTGCAGAGTGCAGTTCAAAAAAGGGCATTCATGGAAGGTGTATCCACAATTAAAATGTCAAAAAATCCACAAGAGGATGCCATAAAGTAATGACAAAACTGTGATTATAGCGAAGTTAAAAATACTAGAAAGATAATCAAGCTTGACTAACTGAAAAACAGTCATTATTAGGAGGTTGTTGCTGTAATCTGTACAGCATGGTATCAGCTGGAGAAATGGCAGCTATAGTGAAAACTACCACAGGACTAAAAAGCTGGATATGCTAACAAAAAATAACTGAATGACAGGATATAATGCATTTACAGTATTTATGGATGTTCAATGATCAAAAACTTGAGATGTATTCAAAAGTAGAGATGAGACAGATTAGATAAACTTTTCATAGCCTTCAGGGTACTTGACAGGAAATTGGGAACAAAACATAGAAACTGAACAAGAATCTACCTGAATTTGGTATGAAAAAATGATCAGTAATGTCTTTGAGTTTTAGTTGGTCTTAAAGCACTACAGAAGCTAGAACATGCTCAAGTACTTAAAGAGTCTAGCCGATATTATTTGTTTAGGGAATACCGGAGTAAAAGCAGGATGAGAATAGAGAGGGTTGGAACATTTGCAGGGGACACATAAGAGGTAAAAGGGAATGAGTAATGTCAGCAGAAGCAGTGTTACCAGCAGCAAAGGTGTGTGATTAAAAACAAGCAGGGAGAGCCTTGCAAGTGCATCTAGAAAAAGGGTTTTCAAATTGCTGATACTTATAATACATTACTGAATAAGAATTGAAAAACTTCAACTAGGTTGCTCAATTTATTCAAGTGCAGATGAATTTGTTGAGAATAGGAGGTTTCAGTCTTTGAACAGGAAAGATGGGTACTGGAAAAGGAGGTAAGAAAGCAGAGGAAATGTGAATATAGGAACAGAATTTGTGAAGTCCTTCCTTTGGTGAATGCAACCGTTAAAGGACCTACTTGTAGGAAGGAAGATGAATACTGTAAATAATGACTGAAGAACACAACACACTAAAAAAATCTGTCATCTGCAGATTTACATAGTGAGTTATGCCTGAGTGATACAGAATCCTCAGTGAAAGCATAGTAAATGAAGAGGTCATGACATTATTCAGAGCAGACAGAATTCAATCACTCTGGCAAGTCTCAAGGAGGGGATGTGCATATATATGTAAATAACAGCTGGTGTAGTAACTGGGAAGTGGTTAACTCTTTCTGCTTGGAGAACATTGAATTGCTGTCCTTATAATGCAGACCCTTCTATTTGCCTAGAGAGTTCAATGGAGTATGTATTATGGCAGTCTACATTCCACCCAATGCAAACACCAATGAAGCACTGTCTACTCTCTATCAGTCTATAGGTGGTGTTCAAAACAGCAACCCAGAGTTTGCAATTGTAATTGCAGGGGACTTTAACCAGGCCAACTTAAAGACAGTATTACCCCATTGCCACCACCATGTGGACATTGTCATGAAAGGGGTAAATACAATGGATAAGGTAGATACCAACATTAAGCAAGCATATAAAGCAGCACCTTAGCCACATCTAGGTAGCTCTGACCATCTAGCCATCACGCTGGTTCCTGCATATAAATCACTACAGAAAACCAGCAAACCAACTAGAAAACAAATAAGGCTAGGGCCTGAGGGAGCAGTCTCACAGCTGCAAGACTGCTTCGACTGCATGGACTGATCAGTGTTCAGACAGGCAGCCATGACAGACAACTACATTGACCTGGATACATACAGAGTCAGCCACGGGCTAAATCTCAAAATGTGTGGATGATGTAACAACCACCAAGTGCATCACCATACGGGCAAATCAAAAACCATGGCTAATCAGCAGTGAGGTGTACAAGCTCATAAAAGCTAGGGATGCAGCATTCAGATCAAATGACGAGGATGCTCTAAAGGTTGCCAGACCGAACAAAGGTATTAAGGATGTGAAGTGAACCTATGGCAGGAAGATCCAGGGTCACTTTAGCTACCAGAGAGATACCAGATGACTATGGAAGGGCATACAAACCATCACTGACTCCAAACCTGCGTCAGCTTCATTGTGATGACAGCACTGAATTTATGAACCAACTGAACATCTTCAGCAGGTTTGATGCAGATAACAAAACGGTGGCAAATAAACTACCTGTTGACTAGGATGAAGCAGTGCTGAGCCTGAACACAACTAATGTTATCAGAACCTTGAAATGGGTTGACCCCAGGAAAGCAGTTGGCCCAGATAACATCATGGTTAGGGTATGTTAAAAAAATATGTATTAATGTATATGTTTAGTGCTTATTAGAAGCTAAAAGCGTTAACACATTTCATTCTATTTTATGTATAGCTTAGTTTTGTATGAAACTACAGATGCTTTCTGAAACTGCAAGATGCTCTCTGACCTAGTATTTGCTAGCACAGCAAAATTCATGTTTATGCCTTTTGGAAATTTACTGAGAAGCAGGTGATTATCTGCTAGGTCAGGAAAATAATGAATAGAACAATACTGTTTTCTATAATGCTATTGAACTTGAACAATCAGCTCTGTTCGCGTTATGAGAACATGCACAGCTGCAGAAAAGATAGATACAGTTGAACAAAGACTGCTTGAAGAAATGAACTATAATCTGTACTTGCTTTGTGCTCGAATTAGCCATAGTACCTTGAATGGTAACATTGCATAGTGAGACCGGTGGTCATCAAGGCCACGTTGTTTTTCTTAGGAAGTTTTTTTTTGTAAACTTGATATGCCAGCAGAAAATCATGGACAAACAGCTGCTATGAAATAATATTGAAAGAACTTGTGATTTATTACGTCAGCTTAGTAGGCAATGTCTTGCAAGAAATGTATAAGAATAGCTTCACTTCCTGATTCTAGTTAGACAAACTCTGTATTAGCGCATTTTTGTCTCCTTGCTGCAAGATTAAAGCGCCTTAACCTGCTGTGTGTTGATCTTTTTGAAGTTGTTTTTCCTTTGACAGATTGGTCCTTCGGACCGGAAACTCTCACTTCGCTTCAGGTCAGATGGGCCAGGTGGCATGAAACCGTACGGGAAAGAGACCACATCGGTTCTTCTGCTCTGAAAGACCTTCGACTGAATTGTCATTCAAAAGAGGTCAGCCTCTTTTCTGATCTGCGACTGGAGGACGAGTTAACGGTTTTCCATCGAACCTGGTGATCACACACGGAGGCTCAGGTAAGGTGAGATTTACCTTTTTTTCTGTTTTGGATCAGGGACTTGATTTGTATAATCTGTCAGGAGATTTGTTTTATACAATTCAGGGACAGAAAGATTGCAGTCTTGTCATAGATCAGGGAAACAGAATAGGTAAGGCAGCTATTCTAGATAAACTGTAAAAAAGAAAAATCGTGGTACCACGTGAAAATAAGAAGGGTTACGTAACATTTTTAACAGTCAAAACAATATGGGAAATAAGTGCACAAAAAGTTCCCAAGATCCACCGTTAACTGAAGATGCAAAATATATGCAATTACAGCATGCCGACAATGTTAATTACTATACAAAATGGGTTAATAAATATGAATTTGATGGCAAATTAGAAACATCCTCGCTTATTAAACTTGTCAAACAGCTTAAAACTGATGCAAAAGGTCAGGTAAAAAAGCAACGTCAATTAGGCATTCCTCAGGCACACAGGTGGATTGAGGAAGCAAACCATAGAGAACAAAAAAGTAATAATTCAAAAGCTATGTTTTTAGATAAAGAAGACAATAATTTGGTAATAGCATCAGCCCCTCCGCCCCCTCCCTTCCTGCACCAGAATATGAAGCGAGTGGACAAGCTGGTCCACCTCCGCTATACCCAGCTGTCACCGCAAAGCCAAAACCGTATGTCAGAGATCCCATTGAGACTAGGTCTCGAACACGTAACTTAAGAGGGGATACTGAGTTATATCAAATAAACAAAAATTCACAAGCTATGAGTGAAGAAGAGATATGTCCGCTCATAGAAGTACCAAATCCTCAGGCAGGACAGGAAGGGCAGGACCCGACTCTCCTAATATATAGACCGTGGACACCGGAAGACATCCGGAAAGCCACAGAGGGAATTCCCCATCCAAAAGTTAATTTTAGAAAATTCTTAGAAGACTTACAGGGCATGAGGTTAAGTTATCATTTAAATGGAGAAGAAGTAGAAAAAGTAGTCAGACAAATCATAGGTCCAGATTGGCACATGATCAGTGGCAACTGGAATCCCCGTGACGCAGAACACAAGCCACTCCCACATAGCAACGCGGAACTGGATAACAGAGTGAAAGGTCTAACAGACCGAATCTCTGAGAAATGGAAGCCTAGGGCAGACTGGACTTGCATTAATCAATGCATCCAACAAGAAGGTGAAACTGTTGACAGATATTATGCTAGATTATTAGAGTGTTTTAATAACCATTGTGGAATGCAGGTACCTGAAGACCAAACACATGATTCCCCGTATGAGCAGCAGCTAAAGAATGCATTTTTGAAAGGCAGTATTTTGCCTATAAGCAGCTTTATTACAAAGCACATGGTAGACCATCGTACAAGTAGATTACAGTCACTACTTGAATATGCTAGACATGCCGAAAGGCATTTTAACAGTAAAAAGAAAAAGAAAGCCCAAGTATTTTCTGTAGAAGATGGAGCAGAAGTTTATGTAGTACAGTCCGGGAAAAAGGGCAAGCAAAATGCCCAGTGAAACAAACAATCTGATAAGTGAGCAGAGGAGTTTGAAGAGAAAAAGAAAAGGGGTGAATGTTTTAAGTGTGGAAAAAAGGGACATTTAGCAAGGGATTGCAAGCAAAACAAGAAGGTAGCCATGGAAGATAAGGAGGGTGAGGACTGACTATATGATAGTCAAGAATCACTAAAAGGGAGTAACCGAGAAAAGACAAATGCAAATGTGATAGAGGGAGTAGAGGATGTGATAGAAGAAATAGAGGAAGTGCAAGAAATCACAGATGGTGAAGAAAGTGAAATTTTAGACTTAGCATTATTGAGCCTAGAGCTCTATTTAGCAGACACGAAACCGGAAGTTACGCTTCTGGTAGAGGGGAGGAAAGTAAAATTCTTGTGTGACTCAGGGGCATCACGAACCCCGATACATCCTTCCAAACTACCAGAAAATTCAGAATCATTTGATTACATATTAGTGAAAGCAGCTAATGGACAGCTGTATCGGGAGCCACTCTCCCATAACATAGCAATAACTGACCCTGTTTCGGGGATGACCCAGAAAAGCAAAATTGTTGTTTCTGCAAAATGCCCGGTAAACCTTTTGGGCAGAGATCTTATGCAGATATTTGGCATAGCAGTAGTTCTGACTATGCAGGGTATGGAAGCACAGTGACAAATGGATACTTTTGTGGTGCAACCGGAGGGCGAAACATTTTATTGGTACAGCCAGGACTTAGTCACGACTGGTCCAGGGGCAGTAACCGAAGAACTGATGAATGTAGCCATCAGTAAGTCTCCCTCCCTTGACACTGATAAACAGCATTTGTTGCACTGTACTCTGTATTATTGTAGCACACCAGGACCTGATAAGGAATATGAACAAGAACTGTTTAAAAACCATGCAAACAGATTAGTATTATGTAATCTGTACTGGGACACAGAAGGGAACAGTGTAGTTAGCTGTTCATTGCCCCAGGAATTCTTTGCACTCTATAAATCTAATCGATTACCACATGTTAGTTTAACTAAGGACAAGAATGTGAAATGGGCAGACCTAGGAGAAAGAGTCACAAAGTGGGAAAAACAGACAGAGTTAGAATTGTCAGAACAGGGAGTACAGAAGCAGAAGTTAAATTGCACAGACACACCCAGCTGTACACTTGCAGTCTAGCGAGGACAGCTGATTAGCACTCTTACTAGAAGAGGAAGAAAATGCTTTACGGAGCATACCAGAAACTATCTGGTCAACAGGGAAATCAGATGTAGGACTAATTCGTACAGCAGGACCAGTTACTATCACGCCAAAATCAGCATTTAGACCACAAAAGAGACAGTATCCCTTAAGGAAAGATGCAGAAGTAGGAATCAAACCTATAATAGCAGCTTTATTTAAGGAAGGAGTACTGGTAGAATCCCCCGATTCACCACGTAACACATCCTTATTTCCTGTCAGGAAAGCAAATGGAGAATGGCGTATGGTCCAAGATTTACAAGCTGTAAATGACGCAGTAATACCTAGAGCACCTACAGCGCCAGATCTGCACACCCTATTGAATGATTTGAAGCCTCAACAGAAGTATTTTTCTGCGGTAGATATTAGCAATGCGTTCTTTTCGATACCGATACACCCTGACAGCCAACATTGGTTTGCATTCACATTTCAGGGGAAAAGGTATATATACACGCGACTACCACAGGGGTATTGTGAAAGCCCAACAATATTCACACAAGAGATGGCAAGCAACTTGGCGGGATTTAGCCCACCAAGAGGCAGTCAGATTTTACTTTATGTAGACGACATCCTGCTTGCAGCCCTCACCCAGTAAGAATGCAGAGAAGATACCATAGCATTACTACAATTTCTAGCCACTCAAGGACATAAAGTAAACAAAAACAAGTTGCAGCTTTGGAGAAAGCAGGTTAAATACCTGGGATATGTAATATCCAAAGAAGGCAGAACATTAGATGAAGATAGGAAAATAGCAATTTTACAAGCACCCAAACCGACTACCAAGAAGGAAATGATGTCCTTCCTGGGTACGACTAATTTCTGTCGGAGTTGGATTCCAAACTATGCCTTGGAGTCTGCTCCACTGACCAACTTGATATACAAGAAGCCTATGGCAGCACAAGATTTATTACAATGGACACCAGAAGCAGAATCAGCTTTCTGCAAACTAAAACAATTGATAGCATCCTCATTAGTTTTAGGATTACCAAACTATCATAAACGTTTTTTCCAAACTGTAGATTGAAGCAAGGTTATATGACATCAGTGTTAACACAGCAACATGGGGATAAGCAACGCCCCATAGCTTACTATTCATCACAGCTGGACCCAGTGGTGGGATCCTTGCCCCACTGTGTACAAGCAGTAGTCGCAGCTGCAATGGCAGTACAGGCTTCGGCCTCAGCAGTGTTGTTCCACCCTCGCACATTGAGAGTGCCTCATGCAGTCTCGATTATTTTACTGCAAGAAAAAGTAGCATATCTTTCTCCTGCTAGACATCTCTCCTGTATGACTATACTCTTGAGCCCACCTCATATGACAATAGAACGATGTACAACTTTGAATCCGTCTACCTTGCTCCCGACCCCTGCAGATGGCAAACCACACAGCTGCCTGCAGGAGATTGAGCAAAAGACACTGCCTAGAAAAGACCTAACAGATTTTCCCTTGGATAATGCCGAGGTAACATATTATGTGGACAGCTCATGCAGAAGGGGTCCTACAGGGCAGAACCTAGTGGGGTATGCAGTAGTTTCTGATACTGAGATTTTAGAAGCAAAGTCTTTACCACACAACTTATCTGCACAAGCAGCAGAATTGATTGCCTTGACAAGGGCATGTACCTTAGCAAAGGGTAAATGTGTGAACATTTTTACTGACAGCCAGTACGCTTTTTCTACTGTACATGTTTTTGTGCAACAGTGGAAGAATAGAGGAATGATAACATCTACTGGTAAACCGATTAATCATGCACAGTTTATTTTAAATTTGTTAGAATCTATTCAGTTACCTCAGAAAGTAGCTATTTGTAAATGTGTAGCTCATACCAAGCAACAGGATAGGATTTCAAAAGGTAATGTGAGAGCTGATACAGCTGCAAAGCAGGCAGCTTCAGCTTCAGAAATATTTCTTTTGAGTGAGGGATTACAACCTTCTGAGATTTTAGATTTAGAAATGTTAAAAACAATGCAGACACTTACTACAAAAGTAGAAAAACAGAAATGGATAAAACGAGGAGCAATTCTTGAGAAAGGGCTGTACATCTCCAAAGAAGGAAAACCGATTTTGCCATCTAATTTGTTTAGATATGCAGCTTTGTTGAGCCATGGGCAGTGCCATGTCTCAACAGGGGAGATGGTACAGTTAGTGAATCAAGTGTTCACAGCATATGGATTTACAAACTACACAAAAAATTTTTGTGCAGCATGCCATGTTTGTAACAAGCATCATGCACAAGGGGCATTGAAGCCTAAGCAAGGAAGTTTCCCAACACCACCGTACCCATTCTATACTATCTGTATGGATTTCATAGAACTGAACAAATGCGAAAATAAGAAGTATTGTCTTGTCATTATAGATATGTTTTCCAAATGGGTGGAAGCTTTTCCGACCAAAAATCCAGATGCAGCTACTGTTGCAAAAGTCCTTGTTAAAGAAATTATTCCTAGATTTGGCATACCGGAAAAGATCTACAGTGACAATGGCACACACTTTGTAAATCAAACTATACAGCAGTTTAGCCGATATTTCGGAATTTCCTTAAAGAACCATTGTGCATACCACCCGCAATCCGCAGGACTATTAGAGAGGCATAATGGGGTTTTGAAAAACAAACTTTTTTTTTTTTTCAAAAAACTTTTTATTTTTGTTTCATAAGAAGTAACAACAGTAGGGTGAATAACCAGTAATGAGTTGTTAATACATAAGGAAATAAATGCTGAACACATAAAATTAACAGAAAACACTGTTGAGACTTATAACCTCATAACCAATTATGTACAATATAAACAAATTATACAAAATATACAAATTTGCTAACCAAGATGCTACCCATAGGAAAACATTAATAAACTCGACATAGAAAGTAAGATAGGTCCCAAAACTTAAAATTAGAGAACTTAGATTAATCTTCAGTGAGAATGAGGGCATTAACCCTTTCCCAGACTTTTATACAGAGGGCAACTTTTTGGGGGCTTTTTATGATGAGTTTTTGTGCTGCAATGTATGAATGAGCCATTACCTTAAAATTATTCCAACATAATTTAGTACGGTCCATCCAGTTTTTAGAGATATAAAACTTCATGAGTGAGCATAAAAAAACCAGGACGTGTGTGTCAAATTTAGAGAGATCGCATGTAGGGATATGAAGGATGGCTAATTCACAGGAGAGGGTCGATTTATGGTAGCCCATTTTCTGGAGGCGGATTTTTAGCGAGGTTCAAAGTTTATGTGAGTAATTGCAGGACCATAGTACATAGTACATTTGCATATGGGGATGAGCAGCAGGGACAAGAGAGGGATTTCTTTGAATCGAACTTGGATAATATAGAGGGAGTATAATATGCATTATTATTGATCATTAGTTGTGTGTAAAAGAGTTTTTTAAAAGGGGAAAAATCTAGGGTGTTTTTTATGGTGGAGAGTTTCTGATTTTTCGACAGTTGAGAGTTGTATTTATCCCAGTAGTTTGAGAAAAGGCAGTCTGAATCGTGGATTATGGAAGATATGAGTTTGTATGAATTAGAGAGCATTTTCCTCGGTAAAGTCAGGGTTTGAATTACAATCTCTAGCTTGGTGAGGTCTTGACCTTTGTCTGAAAGTTGGATGAATTTTGATGTAACAAAGTCTCGCATCTGTCGAAGGATAGTTAAATATTTCTTGTTAACTTTAAGGGTTTTGCAGAAGTTGGTAAGTGTTTCATTATTGTGTTTGAGTATATCCCAGACAGTGAAGTTTTTAATCAGAGGGAAGTTGGAAAGATTGACTGGCAGGTTGTTGATTTTAATGTTGGGATTTAAATGGAGAGGTTGGAGCAGAGGAAGAGCTTTGTCTAGATTGATAAGTTTTAGCATGTTTTGAAAGGATCTAACCATTTGTTTTATGTTAGCTGATAAGTTAATACTGTCTATGGTATCCAGAGAGAGAAAAGGGAGAGCAGCCGGATTAATTTTAGTGCCCTAGGATCTGTTGATACCATAGTTTGGACCAGGTAGGGTAAGAATTATACTCTTTATTAATAATCTTTGAGATGAATAACAGCCTATTGGCAGATATGATTGTATAATACAAATGAAGGTTCGGGAGGCCTAGGCCTCCTTTGGATTTGGGAAGAGTTAATTTGAGATATGAAATTCTCACTGACTTAGGTTACCATATAAATTTGGCTAGTTCTTTACTGATCCTACATAGAAAGGATTTAGACACTATCTGATCTGTGGAATTAAATTGATAGAGGAGTCTGGGGAGAATGTTCATATTAATTATTGCTGATTTAGATAGAAGAGAGAGCTTCAACCGTTCCCATCTGTGAAGATCAAGAGATATTTTGGACCAAGTTCTGAGCAAGTTATTTTGAAACATAGACAACTGGTTGTGCTCAAAGTGGATCCCTAAGTACTAAATATCAAATATTGTCTTAAAGGGAGAAGCAGGGAAGTATTTTGGTTTATGACCTAGAGGGTTTATGGGGAAGATATGTGACTTCTTAAAGTTAACCTGGTAATCTGAGGCTTTTGAGAACACATTAATAGAATTAACAATCTTATTTAGGTCAGTATTAGGAAGTTGAAAATAGATGATTAGATCGTCTGCGAAGGCTGAGAGAAGTATTTTGGTATTCAGTATTTTGGGAATTGTATGAAATGTATTTTGGCTTATGTAAAGGAATAATGGTTCTATGAATATGTTGAAGAGGAAGGGGGATAAAGGGCACCCCTGTCTAGTACCATTGGTTATCTTTTAGGGTTTGGAGATATTCTTGTTAATCCGTAGATAGGTAGAAGAATTTTTATATAAAACATTAATGATATCTATAAGGGGGGGTATGTTAAAGTGGGACATAGTTTGGAAAAGAAACTCCCAATTTACCCTATCAAAGGCTTTGGCCGCATCTAGTGTTAAGGCATAAATCGGGTTTTTCTCTTTTTTAGACAAGTACATTAAGGAGTCTAAGGTCAGGGTGTTATCCCATGTATGTCTATGCGACATAAATCCCGCTTGTTCCGTGGAGATTATAGAGGGTAAAACTTTTTTTAGTCTGCTATCTAGTAGCGAAGCTAGAATCTTAATGTCAACGTTTATCAGCGAGATGGGGCGATAGTTATGAGGGTCTGTTTTGTCTTTATTATTTTTCAGAATTAGAATAGTTTTCGAGGTGTTCCAATGTAAGTCGGATATGCCATAATTTATTATATAGTTAAATATCTTTAGTAAAATAGAGGAGATTACTGAGATGAAAGTTTTGAAGAATTTGGCTGTGAAGCCATCTGGTCCAGGGGACTTACTTACTTTAAGATTTGAAATGATTGACTTAATTTCTTGGAGGTTTAGGGGAGCTGAGAGCATGTCGCATTGAGATTTATTTAAGGAAGGAAATTTAATAGAATTCAGAAAACTATACATGTGTTGGTTAATGACGGGATCTATATATTTTTTGGAATATATATCTGAGTACAGGAGCGAGAATATCTGTGTAATTTCCTGGTCCGAATTATAAATCTTGTTTTGGAAATGTATAAGCGAGATTCTAGGAGGATCTTGGCTGTTTCGAATTATTTTTGCTAATAACTTGGACGGGACCTGTGCCCATTCTGAAAAGGACGCAATCAGTTTTTGCTCAAATAGAGTTAGATTTTGTTGATGTAGATGTAGCAATTGATTTTGGGGATCGATTATTTCTTTGTCTCTACTCTAGGTTCCGGGCTAAGTCTTTGTTGTTTTTCTAATTCAAAAATCTTACTTGTGAGATTAGTTTCCTTGCTCTTATAGATTTTTTTGAGGTAAGAAGCTTTATTAATTATAATACCTCTGATGCAAGCTTTACATACAGCCCATTGTATATCCATAGGGATACTGGTGTTGTCACGCTTGGAGCTAAGGTTAAGTAATGATTCTGTGATTTCTTGAATAATATCTTTATTGCGAAGCAGATTATTATTAAGTGTCCAGTTGTTATAGTTGAGTGGAGAAGCTACCCTTGGGGCAGGATTAATATTGAGAGAGATTTTTGAGTGATCCAATAGGAATCTGGGTTCTAGAGAGAAGTTGATTTTAAAGTGAGATAGGGATTCAGAGATTAGGAAAAAGTCTAGTCTTGACCAGGTATTGTAGCATTTCGAGTAGTATGTGAATAATTCATCTTTAGCTAAATGGTCCTTGTAAGAGATGGGATCGATAAGGTTAAGATCATACATTAATTCTTCTATGGCCAAAGATGATTGAAGGTTATAAAAGGGAGATTTACTGGTTCAATCTGAGTTAGGGTCTATTATAACATTCCAATCTCCACCAGCAACAATATAGTGGTCCTTGAACATTGAAAGAATGTTGTGTATTTCTATAATAAAGGTATGTTGCTGGGAACATGGGCCATAAACGTTGAAGAATAGGACTGGTTTGTTAAAGTTGGATAAACGTGAGGTAAACAGGCACGATCTGCCATTTTCATCATAATCTCCTCAATAATACTACCTTGAAAATTATTTTTGATAATAATAGCCACCCCTTTGGAATTCGAGCTATTCCCTGCAGAGATGATGGCTTTTATCCATTTTTTTTCCCTTCTTTGACCCACTCCTTCTTGTGTGTGTGTGTTTTCTGGAGATAGCATATATTAGCCTGAGACTTAAATAACAGATGAAAAAGGAGCGATTTTTTTGGTTTATTATGAAGCCCTCTAACATTCCATGAATCAATATGTAATGTCATAGGCTACTAGAAAAATTGTATTGATAATTTGAGGGTTGTTGATTAATAGGGTTAAGGGACTAAATAATTTTAGAGACCATACTGGGAAAAAATCATGTGTAACATGGGGACTTGTATAGTATGTAAAGACAGTAGATAAGGTAGCATAGTATTCCTTCAAGACTCCCCCGGTACCTACCCAGCCCCCTTCACTAGCAGAAGGAATACATAAGCAATATTGAGAGGACCATTTAGTTTTGGTTAGCAAAACAAGTCTTATAAAGAAAACTAATATATATAACTTTCTAAGAAGGACTAATCTAACAGTAAATAAGTATATACATATATACAAAACAATCTGTTTCCATAACCAGGTCATACTAGGACCCTAAAGCATAAGCTTCCATGAGCTCTAAACTAGGTCCAGTAATAGCCAAATGGAGAATTATAGATATAGAGAAACAAGAGTATAGGAGGGATATAGGAGACTTTGATTTAGCAGGAACAGTATATGTTTAATAAAATAGTTGTAACTAGGAAAGAGTCAAAATGCAATACTAGAGAAATAGGATAGGATAAAAAACGTAGGAAAAGAGAAGAGATAGGGCAAAGTTGTTATCATAGTCAGGATTTAGGTATGTGCTGTCATACTTAACTAATGTGAGCATTATGCTCAATTGTATAGAGGATTGAGAGAATGCAGACCAAAAGTTGAGGTACATTTATATAGTCTGGCTGGCATCATTATACATATATAAAAAATCAGTGGAACTGGGGAGACAGCATCACAAGCAGTGCATGTCAATCATGCACGCAATATTAGCTGACAGAATAGTTATATTTTTAATATAAGAGGAGAGTATTACCTGAACTAGTAAGAAAAAGAGAAATACTGACAGGATATAATACGTAGTTTTAGGTCGTAAATCGAGAAGCATTAGATTGTGAAATAACTTGCGTTAGTATTTATTAGAAGAACACATCTTAGCCAAAGTATAGCACATCACATTTACTGCCATGTTTGTGATTGCTCAGGCTACTTAGAGACTACCTATGAGTGAGCGTTAAGCTCTGAAAATTGAACCTAATCTACAGAGCTAGTAACATTGCACAAGATCTTACTATGAAGTGCAATGTAATTGAATATAACAGGTGAATCCCAAACTGTCCAGTAGGCATGGCAGAGGATTGACATAACACTTTCACAGCGGTTTGTAAATTCGATCGTGTGCTAGACAAAACTGCGCAGCTGACTATCTCCTGTAATTAAGATCGGTGTCCAAATGTAAGTAGATACATATACAGGACAAATTACTCACATTATATGAAGCATCGAGACAAACTGCACCATGAGCGTCAAAGGAAGGGCATCACTTTAAAAGCTTGTCGAAAGTCTTCCAGTCTGAGCGATCCGCAGGCTACCACAGCTGAGACCAATAAGGTTCCTATTCAGATTTGGTATTCAAGGGTACCATAACGGAAGGTCAGTTTTAAAGACAAAAGTATCTGATACCAATTATTATAGTCAAAAACAGACACGCAAGCAAATTTGAGAAAGGCATGGATGCCTAATGAGAACAGGCGGATGTAGAATGGTGTAATTTTACATCGTTAATTCTGGCGAAGGAATAGAGAGAAGTACTCACAGGTACCACAAATTAAAGAGCAGGATGGGAGTTGAAGGCTTTGATAAAAGTATCTTTTGCTTCCGATGGAGTGATGGTTGTGCATTTTTTTCTTTGTAGGAAAGTTGCAGGGTATTTGGGTAGCGCATCTGGAACTTCACACTTCTCCTGATCAGATCAGTGCAATAGGGGGCTAGCTTTTGTCTATTTACTTTTATTTGATGAGGCAGATCTTGGGTAAATGTGAGCTTGTGGCTGTTCCATGTAAAATTTCTTTGTTTTTTGGCTGACATCAAGATATTTTGTGCATCTTGAAGTTTAATATTTTGGTGTATATTTGACGTGAAGTTGCTGAATCCTGGCAGTAATGGGAAGCTCGGTGCGCTCTCTCTAATACTAGGTTCTCAGAGGTACTTTCTGATCCCAGCAAAGCAAGGAATATCTGCCTGCATGTTATCAATAAGTTCTGGTTCTCATATGACTCTGGTAAGCCTTTAATTAGTATATTATTGCGGCGACTTCTAGCCTCCAGATCCGTTATCTTAGACTGTAGCTCAGAAAGCAGGGTTGCTTTATCTCTCATATCATCCGATATGGATTGTATTAGTAGATCGTTGGTTTGCGCTTTGTGTTCAAGAGTGTCTACTCTTTGTAATAACTGATTTATGGACTTTCCAAAATCAGTAAGTTGTTTGGAGAAACCCTGTATGGCAGTATGGATGGGCTGTAGCGCTGATTTGAGTTCATCAAGATGGAAGTTGGCATCAGTTTTTCTTTTTGGATTTGTTTTATTGTTGTCAGCTGGTAGTCTAGTAGTTCTTTGCCTTTTGGAAGCTGTATCTTTTTCCGGAGATAAGACTGAGGAGATTTTTGCTTTTGTAGATTGGGTTTCCATATTTTCTGCAATGACCGACATGGTTAATAGGTAGCGTTTGTTGTAATGCAGTAAGTTGTCCCAAGGGCCTCTCGAATGCACGTGGCAGGGATCCCAGAAGCTAAGTTGGATATAAATTGCTTGTTTAAGTTTTAGATAAGCAGTATTCTTCCGATTTCTTTATAGGAGAGTTAAGTTAATTAGTCCAAGACTGTGACTGCCGATAGATAGCTTTACAATGCACTTTAAGGCTGAGAAAGTTATAAATTACAGTAGGAGCTCCATGGATAGGGTGCACACTAGCCGACCACCATTTTGGAATGTTTTGAAAAACAAACTTAGGAAATTAATTAGTGAGACACAAAAGAACTGGGTGCACTGCCTGCCTCTGGCATTGTTGAGCATGAGAACTGTTCCGAATGCAAAGGGGTTAACTCCTTTTGAAAAATTATTTGGGAGGGCATATTATATACCTCAATGGAAACCTCTCATGCCTGCAGACCAGGAGGCCAACAGTTCACTCGCAGAATACATGAGACGACTTTTAAGTAATAAACAACTTTTGCAGTTAAATTCTGTTTCAGATAAAGAACAAACCAGACCATCAGAAACAGCAGTAGTCCCAGGCACGTGGGTCTGGGGGAAAGTCATCAAGAGAAAGAATTGGACATCACCGAAGTGGGAAGGGCCATACCAAGTGCTACTGTCAACACCCACTGCAGTCAAGATCGCAGAGCGAGTGTCCTGGATTCATCTGACACACTGTAAATTGGTTAAAAACTTTGAACTGGACAAAAAACTTGTTACTGTTACACAAGAACAAAATGACCAGATATGGAGCAAATAGAAATACAGAACAACCTCAAAAGTATTGCATGATCATTCTGTTAACTATACTGATAACATTAATCTTTTTGCTGTGGCCTTTCCTTTTTCCAGCCACATGAGCTGAACTGAATAAACGAGATGCATTACTCATAGACTGGCATCCGAACTTTAACACTTACCAAGCAATTAAATATGTGTATGCTGAAACTTTTAATGTTTTGAATTGCTGGATTTGCACAGCTATACCAACAGCATAAGGGGGATTGTTAATGACTGCTGTCCCCCTAGGGGTCAATGAGACCTGGGAAAATTTGATTTTTGATACTACAACTGTGAAATCACAAGACAAAATAGCATTATACCTGCCTGTTACACAAAAGGGAATTGTATGTTTTTACAAAAATGATACTGTTCAGGTGGGTTGGAGCAATTGTAATGTGACTGTTCCTTACAAATGTTATACCAAAGCTAATAATGCAGGTTATATTTGTGATACAAACTATGACTCATATTTAGAATCAATGCAAAAAACGGTTGATGAAGTACAACATAATCCTGTTTTTTTTAAACAACTATCTATCATTGATAAGAAAATGTTTCATGCAGAGCAAGTATATATTAATACTAAAGTAGAGAATTGTTATTTTGTGTGTGGGGAAAAAGGCATACAAATGGTTACCTGAGAATTGGTCTGGCAGTTGTTTTCTGGGTTACCTGGTTCCGGCCATACGACACACTGCAGTTTTGCCTCAGGGAAGACTTCAAAATGTCAGAGGGGTCACCAAGAAACCTGGATATCCAATCAAGAGACCTGAGAATCCAATGGGACGAATTGAAGCAGGCTGGAGAAACCATAACTCCATAAAAAACAAAAATAAACTAACACACATGGACTTGAGTGACACTATTATATCGTGGGCAGGTATAGCCCCTACATATGGTGCAGTGACATCGATTTGGGAGCTGAGAAAACTGTCCAAACTTCTTGAAGTAATGAGTAATGCAACTTTTTCTGCTCTCGAATTAGTAACTGATGAACTGAATGCTATGAGAACTGTGGTACTTCAAAACCGCATGGCTCTCGACTTCACCCTAGCAGCAAAAGGTGGTACATGCGCTTTAATAAAAGAGGAGTGCTGTTCATATATTCCTGACAACCAGCATGAGATAAACGACCATCTTGAGGTGATTCAGCAAGTGTCGGCCATGACCAAATCAGGCCCAAACCCACTGACGGATTTTTTCCAGAATTTGTTTGGGGGGTGGGGTAGCATCCTAATGAACATCCTGATTGACATTTGTGTGGGATTACTCCTATTAGGAGTGTGTGTTTGTTGTGGTATTCCCTGCATGAAAAGATTGATCAAAGATTTTATAGACATGTCAGTTTCTGAGACTTTGTATGAAAGTACTGAAATTGATGAACTGTTAAAAAATGAAACACTTTCATAAGTTTAATCTGAATGACTCTCTAAACTGCAAATTCTGAACAGAAAGAGGTTAGGAGAAGAAGCAAACTGTTTATGCTTTTGAAAATAGAATAAAAAGTATTAACAGGGGGGAAATGTTAGAAAAATATGTATTAATGTATATGTTTATTGCTTATTAGAAGCTAAAAGGGTTAACACATTTCATTCTATTTTATGTACAGCTTAGTTTTGTATGAAACTGCAGATGCTTTCTGAAACTGCAAGATGCTCTCTGACCTAGTATTTGCTAGCACAGCAAAATTCATGTTTATGCCTTTTGGAAATTTACTGAGAAGCAGGTGATTATCTGCTAGGTCAGGAAAATAATGAATAGAACAATACTGTTTTCTATAATGTTATTGAACTTGAACAATCAGCTCTGCTCGTGTTATGAGAACATGCACAGCTGCAGAAAAGATAGATACAGTTGAACAAAGACTGCTTGAAGAAATGAACTATAATCTGTACTTGCTTTGTGCTCGAATTAGCCATAGTACCTTGAATGGTAACATTGCATAGTGAGACCGGTGGTCATCAAGGCCACGTTGTTTTTCTTAGGAAGTTTTTTTTTGTAAACTTGATATGCCAGCAGAAAATCATGGACAAACAGCTGCTATGAAAAAATATTGAAAGAACTTGTGATTTATTACGTCAGCTTAGTAGGCAATGTCTTGTAAGAAATGTATAAGAATAGCTTCACTTCCTGATTCTAGTTAGACAAACTCTGTATTAGCACGTTTTTGTCTCCTTGCTGCAAGATTAAAGTGCCTTAACCTGAACCTGCCGTGTGTTGATCTTTTTGAAGTTGTTTTTCCTTTGACAGGTACTATGGGAATGTGCAAAAGATATGGCACCAGTACTCGCAGACATCTTCAATATTTCTCTACAACTAGCCAGTGTACCAAAATGCTTGAGAAGATGACCATCATTCTCTTACTCAAGAAACCACAACCAACAACTCTAAATGACTACTGCCAGTGGCTTTAAACTCAACAGTGATGAAATGCTTTGAGAGGCTGGTTAAAGCTCATGTAGCCTCAAGCATACCAGCAACTCTGGACAAATTGCAGTTTGCATACAGAATGAACCATAGTACAGTGGATGCCATTTCCCTAGCAGTCCACAAAACTTTCACCCACTTGGAAGGCAAGAACTGCTATGTAAGGCTACTATTCGAAGATTTCAGTTCTGCCTTCAATACTGTTATCCCTTAGAATCTAATAATGAAGCTACTACAGTTGGGCATCAACTCCCACTTATGTAATTGGATTCTAAGCTTCCTCATGGAAAGGCCTCAAAGGTTTTGTGTAGGCGACAACAGTTCCAAAAGCATAACCCTGAATATAGGAGTACCACAGGGTGTGTCTTAAGTCCTCTCCTATTCACCTTGCTAACACATGACTGCATGGCCAGACATGAATCCAATAAAATCATCAAATTCACGGATGACACCACAGTCATAGGTCTGGTCAGAGACAGAGAGGAGACGGCCTTCAGGAATGAAATCGAACATCTGTTGGGCTGATGTGATGACAACAACTTAGTGCTGAATGTCAGCAAGACTAAGGAACTGATTGTGGACTTCAGAAGGTGCCAAGAACCACACCAACCTCTAAAGATGAAAAGGATGACAGTGGAAAGGGTCAAAAGTACAAATTTTCTGAGAGTACATGTTACTGAGGACCTGTCCTGGTCAGTCCATGTATCTTACATGGTCAAAAAAGCTCAGCAACATTTGCACTTCCTAACAAAACTGAGGAAGGTAAAACTATTGAAGACCATCCTCCAAACTTTTTACAGGGGTACCATCAAAAGAGTCCTTACCAATAACATCACTGTCTGGTACTGGGGCTGCAACACCTCTGATTGTAAGGCTCTTTGGCAAGTTGTAAGGGCAGCAGAGAAAATCATCGGTTCCTCTCTTGCACCTCTGGAAGACCTACATGAATCACACTGCATCATTAGAGCCAGAAAGATATCCAATGATCCTTTGCATCCTGCAAATGGTATGTTCTCCTGCTTCTCCTCAGGTAGGAGATAGAAAAGTATGCACTGCTGGACTTCTAGACCTAATAACAGTTTCTTTCCTTTGTCCATCAGACTACTGAACTCTTGTGAAAAACGAGCCAGGAGACTGTCACTGCATTCTTCCCCTCCTACCACATAGTTATGCTATTTATCTGACTGTACAGATCCCTACATGTCCAGGCTTTGTTGCACTATACATATTTAGCTTTTTCATGTGCAATAACTAACTGATGTGGATATTTAACATTGGTTCACACCTTATTTTACCATAGGACTCTATGAAATGCAATGTAAATCAAATTGCAATATTCATGCTGACTGTTCCATATGCTGCTTAGTTCTTATGTTATAGTAATGCCATGCACATGTTGTTACTCAATTCTATTTATATGTAAAGTGTGTCTGGTCATTATGTTATTATTTTATTCTGTTTGTACTTTTATTATGTTATTTTATTACTATTCTTCTCTGTATATATGGTTTTACACTGGGAACAAAGCATCGCAATTTTGTTCAGTTACACTGTGGTGTAGTTCTGAATGACAATAAAGTTTTCTTTGACTTTGACTTGACTTTGATACTACAGCAATATAAATGACTAGGCCTATAGTGTGGACAGCAATCTCAATTGTGAATCAAATGTGGCAGCTCAGGTGTGCAGTTAATGCTCTCTCCATGAAACATTGCATTTATCTGACAGCACAATAGAGTGATTCAGAGAATTGGTCTACTGAGCTATTTGGAGAATGAAGTGCTCCAAATAGCTCTGTTGACAGCATATACCCAGTCTTTTCAATGGAAGAATCAGAGCTGTTGACACAACTGTGGGTAAGTATTGCAAAGCCATTTGTGTGTGTGTGTGTGTGTGTGTGTGTGTGTGTGTGTGTGTGTGTGTGTGTGTCAGTGTGTGCATTCATGGGTATATATGTGAATGTGTGTCTTTAGAAACATGTTTGCAGCTATCTGGATGTGTGTTTGTGTGTGTGTGTGTGTGTGTGTGTGTGTGTGTGTGTGTGTGTGTGTGTGTGTGTGTGTGTGTGTGTGTGCATTCATGGGTATATACATGAGTGTGTGTCTTTAGAAACATGTTTGCAGCTATCTGAATGTGTGTGTGTGTGTGTGTGTGTGTGTGTGTGTGTGTGTGTGTGTGTGTGTGTGTGTGTGTGTGTGTGTGTGAGTGAATGTGTGCATTCATGGGTATATACATGAGTGTGTGTCTTTAGAAACATGTTTGCAGCTATCTGGATGTGTGTGTGTGTGTGTGTGTGTGTGTGTGTGTGTGTGTGTGTGTGTGTGTGTGTGTGTGTGTGTGTGTGTGTGTGTGTGTGTGTGTGTGTGTATTGCAATATACCTGAGCAGCTGCACTGCATAGGCTTGTATGGGGATATTAGCATAGTTAAGTCTAACAGAACAATGGTTAGTTCAGGAACAAGATAATGAACATAATTAGCTTCTAATGAGATGTTGCTCAGGCTGGGTTTTTCATGTCTCTGAAACAGACATCACCATCACACTGTCTGGTAGTACGGAATTGCCCAATTAGCAGCAGTAATTATTCTGAATCCCTTGGTATGGTTTTGCAGTCAGAATCTGAATGCTAAAGGACTCAGGGAGAAACAATCTTTATATCAAATTACCTAGGATGAAAGTAAGGTTTATGTAGTTAAAACTGAATAATGCTGTGGTTAATATAATATAGGCATTGTGCATGAAGAAGGCAAGAAAGCTCACATATTTTTGTTTGGAAAATCATGAAAAATGAAATAATGCTATGGGACTTGGATGGAAGTAGACAGAAACACAGGAAATGTTGAGGGGCACTACACTAGGGAATGGAAAAGTATAACAAATTATTGGAGAAACTAGATGTAGACAAGAGAAAAGGATCTGTCAAAAACAAGAAAAATGAAGCATTAATAAGTGCTTAAGATCATGTGTTGAAAGCAAATGTATGCAGTAAAGGAAGAAATAAAACAGTCTATCCTTTCTTTATGGAAGAGGTTTAGTGAATGTGTATCATAAGGGGGAGGGCTGAAAATATTGATTAAAACAAAACAGTAAAATTTGTTGTTAATAGCAGATATAAGAATCACCTTTAATTCAGTTAACCTTGATAGCTTGCTAACGGTGTCTCAGAGGAATGAGCTAGGGAGGTGGTGTCATTTTGTATAAGGGATCTGCATTGGTACTAGTGGTGAATGGATCTTGGGATAATCAGTGCCTTTGATAATGGGGATCACACAAAGTTGTCCTTTGAACTCACTACATTACAGGCTATGATTGAATAAACTGATGAATTAGATGATAAGAAAGCAGTGTTTAGAAGTGGGGAAAATTTAGTTCTCATTAATGTTTCTTATGCAGATGATGAAGTAATTTTTGATAAATGAAGTATGGAAGTGGCATTCAGGCAACCACAGTTTGAACAGGGGAAGTCCAGGTCACTACTTAGCAAGTAAAAGAGTCAAGGGTAAATGTTTCATAGGAAGGTGGGAAATGCCAGTTTTAAAATGTCAATAAGTCTGATGTGTTAGAAATAATATTAGAGGGAAATAACATATGAATGTTGACTGGAGAAAGGAAATGGAGACTATAAACACATTAGTTGTGTTGTATGGAAGGTTATTGTTATTATTGTTATTATTATTAAAAAAATGTTCTGTTGGAACTTTGTGTGATAAGCACATTTCAAGTTCCAAAATATTAGGATGTAGACATTAACATGATCTGTCGTTTTCCTTTTTTTTAACTAAATATGTTCTTCTTGTTTCAGAAATGAAACAGGAGACTCAATGTGAAAACTTTCTGAAGTATTACTATCAGACTAGATGAATAAATGGCCACCTGGACGATGGTGACTTCATGCTTGGTAAGTAAAATGATGGGGACGAATTCAGGAAAACTGAAAACTAGAAACTTTCTTTGTAAAGGCTGATAGGTGTCGAGATCTTATTAGGACTGGTATAACATTATAATGAACAGCATTTTTTTAGAAAATGTGTAAAAGGCACATGTATCAAATATGTATAAATCTGTTTTGGAAAGAAGAAGTGCCATACAAAAGGAAAGTAATTTAGAATATTTTTGAAGATTAGCTTATCCAGTAAAGTAGTATATTTAGTTGAAATGTACTAAGAGGTTGGGGACACTTGGGAATACATCTTTTTACACTGCTATAGAACTGTTGTATTTGTAGACATTTGGCAGACATTTTAAATAACCCAGGTTTTATATGTGATACACATAATGATATTGCTTTAGGAATATATGAAAATAAAGATGCTCATTAGAAGCTAAATTGGATAGTGTAATTTCTGTATCAGTCAACTAGCAGTAATCTGTCTACAACGTGAAACTGAATTCATGAGCTAAAGATGAGCTAAGGAGCATCTGCTAAGAGACTGAAGTCACTTACCTTGAACTTAATATATTAAAAAAAACTGAATAATGCAGATTCTTAATTGCAAACATCTTAATGGCAAAACATGCCACAAATCTATAATCTGCACAGCACTGCATTTAAGGACAGGATGCCATTAGTATTATGGTAAGGATCTGAGTTTGGGTTATAGTTAGAGCTAGAGTTAAGATTAGCACACAGAAGTAAGGATGGTTCAGGGGATCAAAGATAACTTTAACCCTAGTCTTAATCCTAACCCTAACCATAATGCTAACCATAACCTTGTCATTAACTCTTAACACTAAAGAGAACCCATGCTTGTAACCCTAATCTTAGCCCTAACCCTAACACCAACCCAAACCATAACCTTACTCCCAAAAATAGTGATATTGTTCCATACATCGTGACATTTGGGCTCCCTTGCAATGACTCATTGTCAGGTTTTGGACTCAACATTCTTCATTTGAGAATGTTGAATTTGATTTATTGGCAGGGGACCCATTGTTAAGTGGGATCATAGCATTCACTGAAGTTTTGATTTTCCTTAAATTTGGTGCCAGTTTTAGTATGTTTTTCAGTTGCTATAGCCTTCTTTACCTCATGCCTCACAGTATCTGGATTTAAAAACTGCAACAGTGAAGTAATGGAATTCCACTAGACCACCAGAACTAATTCTGTTTAACACTAAGTATACTCATAGAAAATCAGTTCACAAAATAAAAAATGTCATTAAAAGTAGCAATAATTTTGTAGTATTGTTACAATGCATGTCATATAATGCAAACATACCTCTCAAACTCTTAGTGCAAGAAATCTGGACAAAGGCTTACAAAATGGGGTGACAAAGGCCCAACAATAGGGACAAATTTTAAATACTGCTCTAATAAACTTAGAAAATTGCTAGAGTAACAGGGTTTGTTTTAACATACATTTTCTGATGGATTTGAATTCTGAAACTCAAATGTATGTCATTATTTAGTGACTTCAGTCCTCAGATCATCTTGGTGATTTTCCAGAAAAACACAAATTTTATGAGGAATAGACCAAAAAATATGAGTAAAATATCTGGACAATCTGCGAAGATCTGGACAGTTGAGAGGTATGAATGCAAGCCAGAAAATAGTAATAAACACACACAAAAAAGAAAACAAATTTCAAACCAGAAATGAAAATACAATGATTAATGAAAAAGAAATCCACAGCATACTCATAGAAGCCAAAAATAGCAACATTTCAGAAAAGCACTACCATATTTTTGATGCAGAAGTGAGACCTGGTCCTTTCAAATTATTACAATTTCCTTTTGCGTGCAGGTGTTAAAACCACACCTCTTATGTTTACCTAATTTTTTAAGTCTTAAAAGTCCATGTTCTTCATTGTTCCACATTGAAAAGGTCTATTATACATTCATTGTTCATAGGTTCATAGGTGTGTACTAGGCTAATGGCCCTGGAGCCTTTACAAGACTAGCCCATAGGATTACCCTGGCATCGTGCCACCAGACCTTAGTTCCCAGTGCCTCTGTCGAGTAAAGCCACTAGAATGATCCCAAGGATGAATTTTCTATTTTCTATCCACTCATCAAGATTTCTCTTGAAGAGGGCCAGTGAGGTGCTCTGCTTGACATGTATGGAAAGTATATTCCATAGCATGGGCAGTCACTGGGTTATGAACCTGTCCCTACAGCATGTTCTGTTGATTGTGGTAATGAGGTTGAGGACTCTGGAGCATGTGGTGTGGAGGGATTAGGATTTCTTTAGATGTAGCATTTCTAACAAAGCTGGGTCAGACATGGCTTTGTAAGTCAAGCAGAGATCGCCTCTTAGTAGGCAATATGAGAAAGAGAATAGTTGGAGTTTTTTGAGTCTGTCCATACAGGACAAATGTTTAAGGCCTAGGATTCTCTTTGTGAGGTACTTTTGCAGCCTCTCCAGTTGTTGCAGGTGTTTAGTGAGGTACATGCCAAATAGGACATTGTACTCAATGATTGGCCTAATGAGGGAAGAGTAGAGGGAGACAATGACCTCTTTCTTCCTGGATGCAAAACCCTTAGTAATGAGATGTGCCACATAGAAGGACTTTCTGACCACAGTGGCAATATGGTGGTCAAAAGAGAGGTTGCTGTCAACCTTTGTTCCCAGATCTCTTATAACACCTTCTGTGTTCACTGGATTACCATCAATGTGGTAATTCATGGGAACTGGGTTTTTCCCAATGGGGATGATGACACATTTTTTGGCATTGAGCTTAAGGACATGGTTCTGACACCAGTCATTGGTCTCAATGAGGCTTTTCTGTAGGATGTCAACATCATTTGGGGAGTTAATACTAGTTCCCAACTTGCAATCGTCTGTGAACTTTGTCAGCCAGAGTCCCTTCATGTTGGCCTGGATTTCAGAGAAGTAGATACCAAATAGGAGAGGACCCAGGACCAAACCCTGTGGGACTCCCCTCGTGACTGGTCATCAGTCTGACTTGGAGTCAGCTACTTTCACACTGTGGGTTCTACCTGTTAGCCAGTTTGCAACCCACCTAGTGATAATGATGCCTAGCTTAGTGAGTTTTTCTATGATTCCTGAGTGGGAATCATATCAAAGGCCTTGGCCATATCAAGGTAGGCTGTATGAACCATCTTGCCTTCATCCACAGCTCTGGTGACAGACTCAAAGAAGTTGACCAAGTTGAGGAAGCATGATCTACCCTTCACAAAACCAAACTGTGTGGGATCCAGAGTTTGGAGAGTCCCTGTATCCGTGTTTATTAGGTCCATGATGATGCGTTCAATAGCTTTGCATATCATACTTATCAGGCTAATGGGGCAATAGTTCCCAGGGTCTGTAGTCACTCCTCCTTTGTGGAGAGGGATGACTGTAGCAGTGCACCATTTGGTAGGGACAAAACATGAGGCAAGGCTGTGATTGAACAGGGAACACAGGTGAGGTGCCAGTTCATGCTGTAGTTCATGTAGAACACAGCCAGTGATATTGTCAGGTCCCATAGAAGCTGTATTCTTAGCCTTGGACAGTGCTGTTTTAACCTGTGCAGCAGTATTACAGGGTGCCTGGCAATCTACTGTTATTGTGACTGGTCCTTTGGGAGGGGATAGAGGGGTAAACTTGGCACTGAATCTGTCAGCCAGTATATTGGCAATATCTGTTGGCTCGGTATAGGAGGTACCATTGTGCAGTAGCTCAGAGCAAATCTGGGTATTGCCGTGGAAGTTAAAAATGTTTTAGTTAATATCCATGGTAAATAATACTGAATCATGTTAATTCATCAAAACAACATTTTTATAGGTATAAAGCAACATGTTTAACTCTTCCATGAGCTTTCTAGTTGAAGATGTTAGCAAGTTGTTACTAAGCATTCCACATTTTGCACGTTTGTTCAGCTCTATGAGAAGTGCTACTCTACAACTTGGAGGTGGAGGGTTGACAGATGATTTATAATGATCTCTGTTGTGCCACTTAATGCAACAGGATCTTTGTTTTTTCAATGACATGGAAGAGTATAGGTTTTATTTATTTATTTATTTATTTATTTATTTAAATTTGTTGACCGGGAGTGTCCCACTGGACGTAGGTCCATTTTCAGCAGAGGTCCGGGGAGAAAAGCTCCAGAGTTAAAATAAACAGACAGTATTTATATTGGATTACATAGTGATTAACAATTTACATAGCAATTACTTACAACATATTTACAGATAAAGAACATAGTACATCAGTAGACAACTAGAATCTTTATCTGTGAAGTGCATACCAGACATTAACAAATGTAACAAGAAGAAGAAGTTCGTGTTGTATAATAAGTACTGGCTTATGAGCATCTGAGCTTGCTATAATCAAGGTAGTTAGTGGAGTGGAAAGAAAGGTTCATGAAAGGGAGATCATGTGGTGTCTTTCTGTAGCAGCCTTCTTTAAGGAATAGACATGCACTCATGAGGGAGGACTCGGTGTG